>NW_017537090.1:373304-382505 GCF_001853355.1 Bactrocera latifrons | reverse complement strand
AATAACATGTGTCTCCGTGAATTAGCAAAGCAGAAGTGGAATAAAGATTATCACAATAAAAATGTGTTTCGTATTTTAATGCTTGCATCCCGTTAAGTGTACCGTTATTGTACCCCGTCATTTAGATGTGATTTAAAACAGTTATGCAGCTGAACACATTGTTTATATTAGCACTCCTATTATTTTGTGGACAACTGTAAGTGAACTAAGCTTTTGGCTTTTGGTAAGTTTTCTTTCAATAAAGCTCAAAATGCTGCAGATAAATTAAATTATTTTTTAATCCTATGGGTCGGAAGTCACATTGCACTGTTGAAGGAGCCCGGCTGGTTTCAAACCTCAGAAAGCAAGGAAAATCTCTTCGGAAAATTAATGGAAAGGTCTCATAATTTTGTTAAAAATGCTTTAGAACCAAAATCTAGTAGGGAAACTCGTGCAAGGCCACAAAAAGCGAGTACAGTTCTTGATCGCCACATTGTAACTATTTGAAAAAAGGACCGATTCAAGTCGTGGAAGGTGATAGCAGCAGAAATTGGAAATGTAGTAAGTACACAAACAGTTCGCAGGCGTTTGCAAAAGGCCAAGCTACCAGGACATATAGCCAGAAAGTTCCATTAATGCGATCAAAAAATTTAAATATGAGGTTAAAGTTTGCAAGAAGTTTAGATTGATCAGGACCTGACGGAACTAAAAAGTGGAGAAACATCTTATGGAGCGATGAAACGAAAGTAAATTTGTTTGGAAACGATTGCGAGAGAAATGTGCGTCGCTCAAAAGGAATGTAATTTCACGTTCGATTCACAAAAAAAAACTGTGAAGCATGGAGGTGGAAACGTCATGGTGTGGGGATGTTTTTCTTGGTATGAAGTAAGTCCTTATATGCCGGATAACTAACAAAATGACAGCGTCGGAGTACAAGGAAATACTTGAAAATGTCATGATATCAGCAAGATAATGACCCAAAACAAACCTCCAAACTGGTTAAAAAAATATTTTGAAGATAATAATGTTAACGTTGAAGTGGAAATAGAAAACCTATGGGGAGAATTAAAAAAACAAAAATTGGCGAGTCAATCTTTCTTTCCTTCTTTCAAACGAATAAATAAAGTAATCCAAAATAATGGTGGATATACTGGCTATTAACTGAGTAATGTTAAATATACAACAAAACTGTTTCATCATAATTTGTTTTTCCAAAATAATTGTCTTATTAAAAGTGTACCTATTTTTTTGAGCAAGTTTATTTTAGCTATGAAATGTTTTTGGATCTACATTTGTTTGTTTTACTTTTTTTTTAAATGAAGTTTATTTAAATAAGCTTGTAAATATTTGAAAAATATAAGTACGTTTGCGTTTTTCTTAAAAATTTAAATAAAACTTTTTATTCATGAGCTTTACTTCAAAAAGTATTGTGTAACTATTATTTTGAGCAGGTGTGTATATATTTGTATAAGTAAATTTCCATATATTGTGAATAGTCTATGATATTGAGTTTTATGCTCATAATTTTCCGTTTCTTGTAGGTTTCACCATCGTTTTCGGTACAAAAATGTTACAATGCACTCCGCAACCCATATTTTAATTCTCTTCTCATCATTCTCAGGTTACAAAACCAAGATTATTATTTATTTATTTATCATGAATGTATACATTAAAACAAAAAAATCTTTTGAGGTTTTGAATCAAAATTTTACATTTAAACAAATTTACAGTGGGTGTCCCTATTATTCCCGCCAACTCAAAACACGATAAACAATTACCACCGAGGCCCCTTCCAACATTCTGAACGTTTCGGCACTAGAAATTTGATGAGCGCACAAAAAAATTTTAATAAAAGAGTTTATAGAGATTATATATATGTATATGTTTAGAGACTATAAAAAGTCGTCCAGATTAAATATTTAAAAGTATTAACATACATATGTATATACATCTGCACGTATATTTGACAAATTTGACAAATTAGCATAGATGATAAAAGCACGAAAAATTACAATACAGTCTATCTATCATATCTACAATAATATAAAAGCATACCATATTCAGACGTTGATATACGCGGCAAGTCAAAGTAAAATACATTACCAATTAGCGGTCAAATTAGCATATAAGAACAAATCAAAACTTGTATGTAGCATTTAGATCTGCATTCATACGTAGGACGTACAGTTGCGAGCATTGAAATAGTAGTGGCTATTGACAAAAATAGTTTCGCTTTAAATTTTGTTTCTTTTATGGTATTGAAGTTGATTATTATTCTAGTTATATTCTCTGTAGTGTAAGGGTCCTGTTATACACAACAATAAGTGTAAAACACTTACCGTTACTTTTTTACAGCTAATTATATTGTGATATCTGTCTTTATGAGCGAGCATTAAAATAGTAGTGAACGGTGAGCTGATTGCACAAATTATTTTTACTAAAAAATATTTAATTTTATCAATCAAAAAGTAAGTTTCTTGTTATTTTATTAATTATTCAATGAAAAAAGCTAAAAAATATGACTGTGCATATTTTAATGGGCCGCGGGAAGCACTGCAGTGAAGAGAAACGAAAATGGATTCAATTTCTCATAAACAACGGTAAATCCTACAAGGGAGTGGAAAGAATTGTAGGGTGTTAAGCCACAACGACTCACAATGCAATTATTTATAAAAAACAAAAAAGACGAAAAAAGGGGCGCAATATGGATTCTTTCCGAGAATTTTACACCAATAGTTGTAAGATGTGCCAAGACTCGACCTAGAATGTCAGCTATGGAGATGGAATGAACTGAACCTATATATAAGTACCATTACTAAAAAAAAATATTTTATTATTTTAGAAGTTAAATAAAAAATAAGTATTCTGTTTTGAACTGAATTAAAATTTCTTCCATTTTTTGCAAAATTAAGTTTCATTCCTGTACCATAGAAGTTGCTTCGAATAAACTTTCGTTCTGTTACTGGCGTGACTTAATTATGTGAGCACAAGTGTACATATGTCAATTTATAAATTTATGAGCATTCTTACTTAGTGAATATTTAGTGGTTATCTTAAAGTTTAGAGCAACAAAACGATTTTAAATTTATTTTTTTCGCTTTAAATTAAATATGTCCACCTAGAAGTTTAACCAGAATTAAGAGCTGGCAGAGCAAGTTATGAGCGATTTAATTCCGTTAACGTAATTAAAAGCAAGCCAAAACACATCCGAAAGATTTATATTATTTTAATTTCTAGACTATTTAGTACAACCGTGACATAAACATATATCTAAAAATAACTTATATCTGTGAGCGGCAAACAGTAGGAAAAAATTCAATATTTTTCCGAGAACAAAGTGATAAAAAAAAAACAATTTTAAACAATTTCTTGTTCACGTTACGCTCAAACATCCGATACTTAATTTAAAAACTGGAATTATTTGTTAAGTTGTGATGATAGCTTGGAAATTTTGTTTTTGTGTTGGGTTAATAATCTGAATCTGTCATCTGAATAATTTCTTTGGAGATTATGTTGCTTCTTTGGAAAATAATCCAAAGAGCTGCCATCCAAACAAAAAATAAAAGTAAATTGAAACCAATAAGAGCACTTTTCGAGACCTGGTTAAATTCACTAAAAGCTATTAAGCAGATAAACAACAGCTAAGATGTCTATAAAGAGCAGTTCTGCCATTTTAATGCTCACCTCATTTCTTGGTTATAAAAGTATTTTCATTCCGCTCAAACTTCTATTCACTTAGGATTTTGGAGATGTTGCAAGTGGGAAGACAAAGACATCACTTTATTGGACGAGGGAAGATTTTGGAACTAAAAAGGAAGAAGAGATCTTCAGTATCACATTTGTAAAAATTCGCAACTGGGGTTCGTGTGCTCCACTTACCGTTTTTTTTTTCTTTTTTTGGTCTATTTTATTTTATACTGCATTTGATGGACCAGGTGGTTTCACCTGATTTTGTTTGTGGCAACTAGGGTTCGTTATCCATAAAGTAGGCTTTTCGCTATACCTTAAGTAGCGATGGAAATGTACGTTGACTTTTTCAAATCGATAATAAAGCTTCCATTCATGTCGCTTCATTGTATTGAAGGAATCCTTATCTACACGTATCGTCACCACATTCTTTCCATCCTCTGTACGTTCATTCACTAATTTCCATACTTCGGTATTTAAATCTTCGTTTTGCGCAGCAATCAAGGCCAATGTGCGTTGGAAATCTTGCTCAGTGCTCTTCGGTAAAGCCGCTGTCATCACATAAGCATCTGGAATAACACGTTCTTGGCTTGTCGTCAGCTCGGGACCCTCCCATTCAGATAGCTTGGCGACGATATCTTTTAGCCAATTAACGGTTTCCTCATTTACGCAATCACAGAGTAATGCACCTGGTCGCATATGGGCATTGGAGAATTGCAGTTTTCCACTGGCTCCTTTAGCTATTTCCGTCGCAATGGCCTCTTCCAGTGCTATTACCGAATCCAAGTCCAGCATTTGATCTGGGAAATCTTTGGGATGTACCGCAATACGGTAATCCTCGTTGATCTCAACACTTTTTGCTACCCTTCTTCGTATCCGCTGTCGGTATCTGGGCTCGTCTTCGACTTCTCTCGGTTGGAACTCTTTTCCCCATTGAGGTTCATATTCCACCGGTTCTGTACGGTGTTCCCAAGCTTTTTTGCATGCCACTTTTGGTTCTAAACCTTCTTTTATATATCGCATATACCATCGCACCCCCGATTCGCACAACCCCTTCAAAATAGGATCGTTTGCTTTTGCTTTGCTTTCCTTAGTGTCACCGCTTTTGGTTTTGTCGTCCAAAGTGGTTTTTTTCTTGTCAGGTTCAGCATTACTTTCTGTGGCACTTCGCTTTGGTGTTGCACTTGTTGACGAAGTTTTCTTCGTACTCGTTCCGCTACTTGATGGCTTAGTAGACAGTGGTCGTCGCGTTGATGCACTGGCATGCGTTCTAATTCCTGGTCGACGTCTTATTCTTGTGGCTGTTCGTCTGATGACGCGTCTTTGTCTGGACCCACCACCTCCACTTCTTCCTCTATAGCCATTTGATGAGTCGCCACCTCTCATCAATTGACCTATTAACTGAGTTAATACTTGTTGATTTGAATTGTAATTTGTATAATTGTTAGTTGACTTCATCTTGTTCGTACGACCACCTGCTCGACGAGGCGAGCTCAGTAGTCTAAGTAATATAGTGGGGAATTCAAACGGTACACCACGACAGCGCCCCATGCCGCGGTAAGGCCACAGTTACTCCCTGAGGCGGCCCGGTGTCAGGAAGGCGCCGTTCAAATACAGCCGGTTTGGTAAACCCCCTGGCTGCAAACCATCCAATGGGCACGGTGTCGCTTTACACCCTGGATTAGGGGGTATTGGCAGAACTTGGTCATCGTTCAAAAAGCAGCCCGAGTCAGGGGAATGGAGTGCAAACACCAAGCACTGGTACTCAAATGTGTACACTGCCATCCGCTAATAAGGTCTGATTAATGATTCGACTAAGCCCCCGCACCACGACAAGGTGCCTGCCATCGCGGGGGAAAACTCCTACGCTACTACATACAATAACAAATATTAACCCCCACCTTCAATCCTAATGCTGATATATTTTAATAAACTTTCAAGCAATATCAACATGCTTAAAGTTATAAATAATTATTTCTGAACTTTATAACTCAGCTAACAAAAACATTATTCTAATCAATGTTAGTTTATCTTCTACATTTACTTATTGCTAGCAATGTTTCCCTGATCTCTTTTTGATGTACACATTTTTTTTCTGAAAATAACAAAGACTATTTTAAGAGGGGCTCATTCAAATCGCCATCTAGTAGAATTTTATTGATGCTGACGGTAATACAACTTTTCATAATGTATCAAGGGCTGGCCAAGCAGCTTTACATAAATAAATCTTACAATTTTTATGTATTTGAGAATTGAAATAAATTAGAAAATATTTACTTGATCTAGCATTTCCAAAACAATTGACGTTACACACGGACAACAGGATTCAGTCATCGCCGTATGTTATACTTTTAATGTACGGCACGATTTTCCTGTATGAGTATCCGTTATGAATTCGATTGATAAAGGAAGTTTCTTACTATTATTTGTTGAAGAAGTTAGCTTTGTATATCGCCAACGGCCACTTTCAAGCATCCAACTGAAAGATGTATAATAAAAAATAAAATGAGTTAAATTTGGGCAATATATGAATTACGAACTGTATATTGCAGTATAATAAGAAATAAAATAATTATTATGTACAAAACTAAAAGCACTACAAAAGTTCAGAATATTTTTTCAAAATGTAATAATCCACGAATAATTATCCTTTCCAAAAATTTATATATTTTATGTACAAAATGGGAAAAATTGTGAAAATATATTTCGCTAGGAATCGTAGTAATTGATATATTGGAGTTTTTGGATTTGTTTATTTTCAAATGTTGTTGTTGTAGGGACACACACAAATTCACCACTAATACAAAAGATTCCATTCAAGAATTCGATTCTGATCGACCAGTTTGTAAGGCAGCCATATACTATATATGAACAAATGAACAATTTCTGCAGAGATTATACAGTTGTTTTGGACTATATGACATATACTCGTATCTTCAAATGAAAAAGTTATCCATACACAAACTTGGTTCTGGTTGGCGCTTTCGGAAATTGAGTAGCTTCTTAAGGAGAAAGAACGTGTGCAAAATTTCCGACCGATATCTCAAAAACTAAGTGCGAGTTTATAGAGAAATTGACATGACTAAACCTACTACGCTGCTAATTTATGTGTTTTTTTAATCCTCCGACGTTTCCACCTGAAAGTTATAACCTTCGTGATAAACTTAATATAACTAACGTAAAGTACGCTTATGAATAATAATCATTTGGCTACCTTTTTTATTTCATTTTAGTTGGCACATAACTGATTCTAAAAATGCGCCTAACTCCGCTAAATGATTTGTTAAATTAATCGCTTTTTATAACCTAACACCATTTTTTACTCAACACAACCAGTTAAACTTTCTAAAGGATTATTATTATACTCAAGAAAAAATAAAACTTACCCATTATCAAATCTGTCGAACATGGTCAATTGTTTCGAAAGGATTTTTTGACTTGAACTAAGGAGAGTGTTATATATTAGATGCAGATACCGCATACCTAAACAAAACAAAATAAAAAACATACAGCTTTAGCAAAAATTAGAACAATAAATATTATGATTTTAAAATTCCTTACATTTTAAATTCATTTGCTGATTATTGGAGCGGGTGGCGGAGAAGGTTGCTTTTCGTTAGTCCTTTCCGCTTTTGTTTCTTTATCGTCTCCACTAACTGACTTTTCTTCTTTAACCTTAGCTTTCTCGACGCCACCTTCTTCATTCGAGCGTTTACTTATAGCAAAGCGTATATAGCGGGCAAAATTTACTTCTACTAAACCGAATTTGTAAAATATTTTCCACTTCTTTTCTTTAATTGCAGCGTGTGATTCCTTATCAACACGGATGGTAAGAATTGATCTATCACCATCTTCACGCTCCTGTACCCATTCCCATGAATCGGTGGTCAAATCGGTATTTTGTGACTGAATTAAAGACAACGTCTGATCGTAATCTTGGCCAGCACTTCTTGGCAACGAGAGGGTCATTATGTATGCGTCTGGAATGTCTTCTTCATAACAAATTGCCAATTCAGTACTTTCCCAATTCAATTTGGGAATAGTGTCTATCAGCCAATCTGCGGTTTTCTGATTTGCGCAATCAACAACCATCATGCCCGGTTTCCGAAGTAACCTTTCAAATTGCAATTTTGATTCGGTGCTACTATTGGCAACCTCATCGACGATCCGTTCTTCGAGGGCTGATAGATCATCGATTTCCAATATAACTTCGGGAAAACCCTTTGCGAAAATCGCAAGTCGTATATACGTATCCGCGGGTGGGGGGAATGGTCTTCTGACCCTTTTTGCCGCTGCCGCCCTTTCAGCTCCTGCCGTAAATGGCTTATTGTTATTTTCTAAAGCCTTCTTTTTGGCATCGTTTGGTTTCATGCCTTTTGATACGAAATGTTGGTACCAACGACCACCAGTTGATGTCAGCACCGTTCTAGGACCGACAGCGGATGTTTTATTTGCTTCAGCGGATGGTTTATTTGCTTGAGCGGTTGTTTGATTTGCTTGAGCGGATTTTCGTTTATCATTATTTGCATTGGTACTTAATTTTGCAGGCGGAGCGGAATTTGGTGGCGCTTTACGTTTCAGTGCCTGTACAGGTTTTGAAGCATTACCTGAAGTTGAGGCACCACCGCTGCGACTACCTTTCGATGAAAGTGACGTTTTCGAACCACCTAAGTTTCGTCTGTCATGCGTTGAACTCGATGAGCGGCTTGAATTGCGCAATGATTGCGACGTCACATTGCGGTTACTACGATTAGCAGCTCCACTAACCCACGTGCCACGTGAGCGACCAGATGGAGGTGGCGGACAATTATCAAACCCATCCCCACCAAAATTATTATTTTGTGGAAAGCTACTACCCCCACCACCGCCGCCGCCAAAACCACCATTGTTCATTCCCCTATTTGATGACATCCCACCGAAACCACCTTGATTACCTCCGGACATACCCATATAATTGCTGCCCTGTTGCATGCCACCAAAATTGTTGTTCATACCACCGCCTTGTGGCATGCCACCGTAGCCATCGTTCATGCCACCTCCTTGTGGCATACCACCAAAGCCACCACCATCACCCCCACCACGTTGCATTAATGACATCATATTGCCACTAACACTACCACCACTCCCACTATTTCCGTAGCCACCGCCACCACCTCCACGTCCACTATTTCCGTAACCACCACTACCACTACTGCCACCTTGATTCCAATCATTCGGTGCATTTACGCCCCAAGAGCCTAAACCCCCACCACCGCCACTTCCACCACCATTCGGTCCCATAGATGGACCTCCATAATTATTTATGGGTCCGCCAACGCCGCCACTACCTCCTAATCTCCCTCTACTGTAGCCAGGTGGCGAGTTGTTTCTACCCCTCACCAACTGACCCAATAGATCGGCCAAAGCCCTTTCGTTTGATTTATAATTGTTATTTGAGTAAGTATTTGAATTCATCTTGTTCGTACGACCACCTGCTCGACGAGGCGAGCTCAGTAGTCTAAGTAATATAGTGGGGAATTCAAACGGTACACCACG
>NW_017537090.1:335413-373219 GCF_001853355.1 Bactrocera latifrons | reverse complement strand
CCAAGCACTGGTACTCAAATGTGTACACTGCCATCCGCTAATAAGGTCTGATTAATGATTCGACTAAGCCCCCGCACCACGACAAGGTGCCTGCCTTCGCGGGGGAAAATTTTTTAAGGATGCCAACTTACAAGCAAAAATATACATTCCAACAAAAACAACAGATATTTGTTTAGATTGTTTGGAACCTCAAAGAAGCTTGTACAAAATATTCCAAAACGGGACCTTATACAAAATTTGCCAAACACAGATCAAATAAATATTCGTCGGAATACGAGATCTGTTACAAATATGAAATGTATTTGACTTTGAATGAATATAATAAATCCTTACCCAGAGGAACGAAGTAACCTGTTTTATTGTCGATGGCTTACTTCATAGATGTAGTTTTATGAATTATTTAAACTTTACTGATATTTGGTTGTTGTTGTTGTTGTTGTAACGGCAGAATTCTGCCGAGTTGACAGTCCTTGGCCGGATAAAAATCCGGGTCCGTTCCGGGTTTCGTAGACCCGACTGTCCTGGGAACGGACTGATATTTGGTCATTATAATCAGTAGAAGATTTAAAACTTTTAAATAATTGGTTGCTTGATATGTCTAACTCCAAAAGTTCTATGTGTTGGCATCCGCGGTTCAACCTCGGGTGATAGGAAGTAAAAACCAGCAAATCATATTACACTTTTTAACAATTAAGTTTATTTAATTCTCAAGAATTTTATATGCAATTTTAATTAATTTTACTTCTTAATCCTTACATTGTCTTAGCTTAATAATTTATAATATTTTTTTTTATTTTTCAATTTATTTCTACTATTTATAACGTTTTCATATTAATTATTTTACGTTAAACCTTATAAACGAATTAAATGTGACTCATATTTATCTCTACTTCGCGGCTGGAATTTTATGCTTTATTTGCCATCAAATAATCGGCGAACTTTTAAAATACCATCATGAAAAAGTAAAATTTTAACCAGACTCAATTTAGTAAAGTTTAGAACGTGGGGGTGCGTGGATATAAACTATAAAATTATCTAATATGTCTGTCAACAGCAGACTGTGCTAATCGTGATGAGACCCAAAGACAAAGTTTTCCTCTATTATTATGAATTATGGTAATACATTATGCGTTCCAGTTAATTCATACTTATTTATATTATTCTGAGTTTAATTGGATGTCATTTTCAAAATGAGTACACATTCCTCCCCCAAATATTTGATTTAATTTATATATATTTGTTGATACTCATCCCATAATTACCTTATACGAATCAAGATTTAAAATTTCTATGCGTCTGTTTTAATATTATTTTATGTTATTTTCACATTATTTTACAACTTAATCATAACTACAGTTAATTAATAGTTATCTATGTGCTAACTTCAAAACTGTTTTCTTTTAAAATATAAAAATCTATTTATTTTCAGTTTTTAACTTGCCATATTCGCCAAATTCCATCTGTTGAGTTATTCACCAGCTCTTGAAATGCGGCACTTTTAGTTCCGACAAACTCACCATAGCATGCAGGTGTGTGTTGTTTGGTTTAAAATCTGCAAATCAATATCGGGCTTTCAACTTGCATTCTTGATATTGCTAATTATATATGCATACGTTTTAGTGATTAGTGCACTTTTATATGAACACAAGATTACAATAGAAAATATCTACTCATCATGGTAAAAACACAACACTTCAACACAAAAAGTGCAAATTCATTTCACTCCTACACACATACACTCCATTAAAAGATTAGATTAAATATAGCGAATATTTACTCACCCTAGAAATTCCAATCGTCTGCAATAATTGTACAATTAATGCTTCCCTAAAGCCATTCCTATTCCGCGGGTTTACTCTCCGCTGACTGCTGCATCAGATCCTCCAAGGGGAAAAATTCGCCACCCCCACTACCACTGGCTCCTTCACCGCTGCCACCAGCTACCTCTACATTATCCTCATTATCAGCTGTATTGCCACTACTTGAGGCACCAACGCCACTTGTCGTTACAGATGTTCCAGATATTGCTGCCGCTGTATTATCAGCCGCTACCTGCGGCGTTCCCTCCTGTTGAGTTGCGGCCATCGCCGCATCTTTATCAAGCACAACATGCTGTTGATCCTCCTCACCGCCACCAGACTCCAACATTTGCTGTTGCACTCTCACAATTGGTTGACCATCGGCAGTGTATGATACTGATACAGGTATGCGGGTACCATCTTCACCAATTACATGCGCCCCTTCACCCAATTCACCGTCATGACCTTGCTGTATTACCAATTGACCATCGGCATTTAATAGCGAGGCATCAATCAATTGTGTTTCATTGTTTTCACCCTGCACCAAAACCATTTGACCATTACCATCGGTCATCATTTGTAATGTTTCACCATCGATACCATCACCAGATTGCAAGAGGCCGGCACTTTGTAGAAGTTGTTGTATTTGTTCGGGATCCTGTACTAATATTTGATTACCATCAGCATCGGTTATGATGTGATTATCTAATTGCAGCAGCTGTCCATTTTCATTAAGTATGAATTTTATTTGCCCGCCTTCTACTTGTGCTTGCATTGACTCATCTAATTCCATTGCAACTTGTTGTTGATTATGATCTGCTTCTCCATCTCCAGCCGCAGTGCCATGTTCGGAGTGGACCTCTCCGTTAGCATCTGCAGCCCCCACAGCGCTTGCGTTTGCCTCCTCAGAAGCAGGTGTGCCTGTCTCATCTTTAGCTGTTTGTTCAGTTTCTTTCGATTTTTCTAGATCAGCTCGAGTACGTTCATCTGCTGTTTCAACACCTTTCTTTGTCACTAACGCGGGCATATCATCCTGCGTCACTTGGGGTTGTGCATGCTCTTGCGTATCATTATCATCATCTAAACTTGGCATACTAACTGGACCAGAAATCTTTCGTTCCACCCCGAGACTACCACCACTCTCCTGTTCTTCTTTATTGCCACTTCCTCCTGCTTTTTCAGCATTCGTGGAAGTCATACCATCGTCAGGTTGATCTAAAACAGGCATATCTATGCTAACTGAAACTGGAGCACTGCTTGTGGGTATAGATTTAGTACTCTAGAAGATGGAAAGTCAGTATTGTATGTAAGTGAGACATATAGCATAAGATTTCCGTAAATATTTATATATTTTTCAAACAGTTTAAGAATAATTACCTCACTTGCCTCTTGTGCAGCTCCACTATCTGGCTGAGGAATAGTAATATTAAATGTGATACCCCCAGAGCCTTGCTGTGATGTAATAACCAAATTGTCATTACTGTTTTGTCCACCCGTAGACGCAGTGTTTGTTCCAGCCACAGTATTACCCGTTGTAACGGATACTGAATCACCACCGTTATCATTTTTTTCGGAATGCATTTTTTCAAAAATGCTCTCAATGTCAGCTTCTACACCGCTACCAACACCTTGATGAGACGACATATCACCGCCCTCACCATTGTCACCTTTGTTGTCGTCATTGAGCAATGCTGCAGCACTCGGGTGGAGCATATTATTGCCACTCGAGGTAGCTGATGCAGACGTAGTTATAGTAGTACCACTCGTACTACCACTACTAATACCTTCCTTGTCTTGACTATGCGCCTCCATGTGTTGATTATAATAGTTTTCTTGTATAAATGTCAGTGAACAAATGTGACAGGAGAAGAAGCGTATGTTGTTGGCTGCTGATACATCGGTATTGCCACTACTTACAACAGTATTTACTGTATTGTCACTTAATGCCTCGTCGATAGTTTCTTGCAACAATTTTTGTGTTGTTAATAGATTTTGAGACGTGGGTTGTTGTTGTTTAGTTGTTGTTATCTGTTTCACTACGGGCGCCGACTGTGTAACTATTTGTTGATGTTGCACCACTGCTGTATTAGTAGTCTGCTGTTGCTGGGGCTGCTGATGTACTTCGAAATGTTTAACCAGCAATTCACGTTTGGGGAAGGACATTGAGCAGGTGCCACATTTGAAGTAATTCGGCTGATGTTGTCGAGCGTGTTGAGTGGCCGCATCTCGTGTCTCAAATCGTTGAGCGCATAACCGACATTTGAATGGTTTTGGTTTTGCACCGGACAAATGCTTTCTAAAATGCTCATCAAAGAGCGCCTTATCTGTGGACTTGAATTGACAATGATTACATGTGTATAATGGCGTTGTAGCGCCAGCGTTCTCGCCTGACCCCAGCTGTGTTGCAGGAATTGTCGTAGTACTTGTTACTACTACGTTTGTGCTGTGATTTGCTTCCATGTGCTTTCGCAAGGCCGGCTCATTTACAAAGTTTATATGACATACAGCGCATGTATTATCCATAGTGGTATTGTGTTCCCGCACCATGTGCTGTTTCATAGTACCAAAGTTCGGAAAAATTTTCTTACAATTTTTACACTGGAAATTTTGCGATTTGCATGTTTCATAATGGGTATTAAACAGACGCATGTCAGATGTCTTATAATCGCATGAAAGACACTTATAAATTCTAGTTGTCTTGCGTTGAAATGTTTGCGTGCCTCCAACTGAAGTGTTTTGAGTTGAACCTTGTGTTGATATTTTCATTTGCTGAACTGCGCTAACGACTATTAATCAATTTCGAAAAATAGAGTAAGTAATAATGGTTTAGTATTATTCGATTTAAACTTATAGAATAACAATGTTTTCGATGAAGTAGATTAGTTCTTAAATATGTGTACAAATATTATATGAGAGTACTTTTATAGAAGATTATATGCAATATGGTTTCAACTGAGTTTGCTAAATAAAAATATGATTACCTGGTGGCGACTGTTTTCCCACATTTGAATCTCCTGTCGCTGTATGCAATACTTTACGTACCCGCCCCAAATCGTTGCTGGTATCTTCGACTGTACGTGTAATTCCACCACTATTTAATTTTTGCATTTTAATTGGTGGTGATGTTCCACCACCACCACTGTCATCATTCAACCCATACTTCTTATGAAGTAGATTCATTAAGTTGGTTCGAACACGCTCCACATCATTCTCCAACCTATCCAAATAGTTAAGCAGGTTCGTACAACGCGCGCAAACCACATCATCTACGCTTACTATAACCATAAAAGCATCACCCACAAGTTGCCCAATTTTATTTGGAAATTTTGTCGCTGTATGTGATGTCTGCGTTTCGGTGAGCAAATTCTGTTGTTGACTGGCACTAAGTGCATCATCGCAGACGTAGCAACGGTTTGTGCTATTTACATGGCTCTGTTGCAGATTATGTGTATTACTGGACGTCACAATACCAGAACCTACTTTTTGTTTTAATATGCGAGGCTGGTTGAGGCCGGTAACTGTCACCGCACCGCTTGAGTGCAAATTATGAATTTTGCGAACCGCGTTATTCATCTGATTATTCATTTTTTGATGAAGGGCACAAAAATAAAAGCTACCGCGACGCGTTAAAACGACGCCAAAGCAGGATTTCACAATTTATACAAATTGATAGTTTTACTGTCACCGTATTGCCTAAAAAAAACATTAGTTATATTAGAATAAATATCAGTAGGATTGTAAATTTAAATTGTTTGTAATAATACTAATATAATGCCATTTTAAGCACGCTATTTCTAGAAAAAAAAAAATATTATTTTTTCTCAAGCATTACCCATTCACTAGACGACTTTCGTTGGATTACCCTTAAATTAATTTCAATGTTTTCTTCGTTAAAATTTAACGAACAAGTGACACATGCTTTGAGATAAAACCCGAATTGTGCTTCAGGCCATCATATAATTTAAAGAGTGAGATAAATATATTGTTAATTGAGAAAGAATATATCGTGGTTAGGCATCCGGCGGCTATTTTTTTTTTTATCAATTATTTTATCAACTGCATACATGTATACTTTAAAAATACCAAAGTGCATTCTCTTTTCAATAGGAAGGATAATTAAGCCACAATTTTATAGTACGAAACCAAATTTCAAAGTTGTTAGTTAATTAGAACTACTTATTTGTATGGCTATTTTAATTTCGAAGTCGCTTTAAATTAATACCCGAAGTCTGCATCTGAGATCACACTGTTATGACATCCTTTGAAAGTTGATTAAATTCCCGGGTATAGTTGACTTCCTATATATTAAACATTTTAGCCAAACTGCAAAATGCCGCCACACGACCATAAAACAAACACAATTACTAGTGAAGGTAATAAAATCATTTTATAAGTTATTCCTACATTCAGCACCCTTAATTTAATCTGGCGGGAGAATTTATTTAAAATTTCAATAATACCCAAAATTGTATGGGCATAAAACCATTTATAACATAAATTGCAAGTTTTACATTTTATTGCTGGTGAAAATTACGTTTCACAAATTTCTTACACAAATTATTTCTTGTCACAAAAATTACACTGTGCCGCAAACGCAATCAATTTCACACTATCCACTACTGTACGACATTTCAGCAAGCCACAAAATGAAAATCAACTTAACGAACGAGAAATCGAAGCACGAGTAGAGGTAGCTAAATTGCCGCCTCTGTGTATTCACATTAAGCCCTCAAAATTTCTTTTCTATTTAAATCCTCTATACCCAATTAACTTTAAATACAATATATGAATTACCTATGAATATAACTTTATGATTTTAATATTTAACTGCTACTGCTTCATGAACACACCACTGGAGCCACAAAAAAGCAACACTGTACAAAAATTGCCGTTGCAAACAGAAAAATATTCCAAACGCCTAGAAGTTCCGTACGACAATGTTCAATTTAACGAATGGTCTTCGCGTTCGTTCGATTTTCTTACACCACCGAATCGAATTTTACCCAGTAAATACATGCGCAAGAAAGAAACAAATACAAATTCACAAATAACTCAACGAAAATTAAAAATTCGTCAAGCATAAAACTAAAATGGCCGACTTCTGTTTTCGTTAAATTTATTGTAAAATGCCAAGCGTGATTTCAGGCATTATTTATACCGTCTATTACGTTCCCTATATTCTCCTTTGTATATAAACCTTTTGGCTAAATCCATCTTTTTCACCTAAGTTTCATATTATTTTCAAGAAATATTCCTTTTTTATATGTTAATGTATGCACTCAGTAATTTAAAATTAGGATAGTCACCCTCGAGAACTCAAACGAAGCAACGCCGCGTTGCGCTGCAACAGAATAAAAGCGACGCAAAAATAAACGTATCGTATGCCTTGTCCCACGCACAGAACACGTTCCTCGCTGTACCGCTGCTTTCTCAATACTAAACGGCAGAGCCGCAAAATCGTAGTAGCAGAGTGCTGACATTGACGTTGGCAGAACATCGAGGGATGCCAAGAAAACTTAAACTTCTGTTCACGAAACATGAAACATATATGCATGTGTTTACATATGTATGGATGAAAGTACACGCATGCTGTACTTTTTTAGAAGGAAAAAAGGCGGGTAGCAGCGCAAACAAACTGACATACAAAGGGACATAAATTGAATAATGTGATATACTTATGAAAAAATGAAAATCTCTATTTTATAAACGAAAATATATATTATGCAATTAAAGTCGCTTATTATACAGGCATTGAAGCTGTTTTGGTTCAAGCTTCATAATATATGTATGTTAATATACATATGTATTTATATGAATATGTAAAAGTATAGTTAATAAAATTTGCCGGCTGGGAGCTTCTTTCCGCCAATTTCTTTTTACAGCCATACACATAGTACATATTGCTATTATTTCCACGTATGTGTAACTCAGTATATATATACATATGTATATATAAATGTATACCGAGATCTGCGTTTATTTTTTAGTGATGTCAATATTAGTCAACGGGTATCCGTTACCTTTCAATTACGTGTGGTTATGAATACTTCTCAGCTATGTAAAGATGTGCATATAATGCATGTGCATACATATGTCGTATTGTTCTTTACGTAGAATCGAGAGATTTTGTGTTCAATGTACTGAGAAAAGAACATCCATAATAATAGTAGCTGCATCCATTTTTATTCGCTAAATATCTTTACGAAATTTAGAATGTAATATTTTCCCCAGCAACGGTGCAATGTCTGAATAAATTGATACATATCAGAATCTTATAGCATACAGCTGGCGTACCAACTGACCGGATCAAAGTCAAGTTCTTGTATGGAACCTTTTTTATTTGCGACAAGTATTGTAGCTTCGGTTGCACACAACGATTTTTTCTTGTTTGGATATAAAATGTGAAATTTGTGTGTAGTGCATTTTGAGCTTATAGACATTAGAGAAGTAATTGTCCTTATACTATGTATATGTGTTGTGCCGACGTTATCAACTTGTAGACCTTCCTTTTGACTTCTTCACAAAATAATTTTTAACAAACTAACGAATAACCATATATGTATGTATGTACAAACCTACGTACAACTCGCAACACTAAGTTAATGATCTGTATATATTCACGAATTTAAATACATATGTATATACATATTTATTTATGTATATACAGGTACCAGCACCTTGGTTGCTAAGCAACTTATTAACTAAATTTTGTAAACAAAAATAAAACTCTCTCCTAACTGGAAAAATTATAAAATCGTTCTTAATACAAAAAGAAACTTGTTTGAAGCCA
The DNA here is from genome assembly GCF_001853355.1 of Bactrocera latifrons. Lineage (NCBI taxonomy): Eukaryota > Metazoa > Arthropoda > Insecta > Diptera > Tephritidae > Bactrocera > Bactrocera latifrons. The sequence goes on along the minus strand of NW_017537090.1, from coordinate 364,630 downwards.
CTCCTCATGTGCCGAAGTTGGAAAAAGCTAAAATAATGCGTGGTGTGCTGAAATGGGTGCAAAAGATTGAATTTCCCCACATAAAAGATGACCAAGTCAGGTTAGTAGAGAACTACAAACATATAAATATAAATAAATGCCAGCAAAGTTAACAAAAGATGAAATAATTTCTTCAATCGGGACTTTTTAAATAGCGTACACTCTCTCTGTTATCATCCGGAAGGCAAGCAACTAGTGGTTGCAGCCGGTGAACGAGTGCTTATTTATGACCCCGATGGAACCTTATTGAATACGCTTAAAGCGCACAAAGATGTGGTTAATTGTGTTGCTTACGCTCGCGATGGTAAAAAGTTTGCTAGTGGTGCTGTAGACAAAACAGTAATTGTGTGGACACCCCAACTGGAAGGCTTGCTAAAATATTCGTAAGCTCTTATATTATACATCTGTTCTGGCCAGTGCAACCACTGCGTTTAGCTAATGTAAATAATGCTATTTTTTTATAGGCATAATGATTCAGTACAATGCATGGCTTTTAATCCGGTCTCACACCAATTGGCGTCTTGTTCTCACAGTGACTTCGCTTTTTGGTCTGCGGATCAGAAAGCGGTCCAAAAGTATAAGATCTCAACTCGCGTCAATTCCTGTTCGTGGACGAATGATGGACAATATTTGATACTTGGATTAGCTAACGGCAGTATTTCCATACGAAGCAAAGTATATATATAATTTATTAATATCATATATCTGTACTTACCATTTATGTAAATATAAAAATTTCTTATTCATATACAGGTCGGTGAGGAAAAAGGTCGCTTTGATCGTCCAGGTGGTTCTAGTAGCAATGTCTTTAGTTTACAATGTTGTCCTATGACAAGTACTGATGTCATTGGTGTGGCTGATTGGGGTCAAACACTGTCGTTTCATACACTCAGCGGTCAAATGATTGGAAAGGAACGTGCGCTTGGTTTCGATCCGCTTTGCTTAACATACTTTCCTAATGGAGAATATTGCATAGTGAGTGGCTGTTCGGACTCACTGCATTTATTTACTAAGGAAGGTATACGTTTGGGCATACTTGGCGAAGGTTTTAAATCGTGGATTTGGTCAGTTGCTATTCACCCGAATGGACAGTCCTATACAATTGGATGTCAAAATGGCACAGTCGCATGCTTCAACATCGTTTCTAGCACAGTACACGCTTTATACCGCGAGCGTTATGCATTTCGTGAAAACATGTGTGATGTTATTATACAGCATCTGATATCAGGACAAAAAGTGCGCATCAAGTGTCGTGATTTAGTGCAGAAAATAGCTATCTACAGGAATCGTTTAGCGGTGCAATTGCCCGAGCGAGTAGTCTTATACGAATTGAGCTCCGGCGAGGAACAACCGATGCATTATAAAGTCAAGGAAAAAATACAGAAGAAATTCGATTGTAGTCTATTAGTGGTGTGTGCACGTCACATAGTCCTATGTCAAGAAAAGCGTCTCCAATGCTTAGACTTCAACGGCATACTGCAACGGGATTGGATAATGGATTCTTTCATTCGCTATATAAAGGTGCTGAAGATTGATTTTTTAAATCATTTTCTTAAAAATATATATTTATCAATGTATTTGTAAAGGTGTCTGGCGGACCAGCAGGTCGAGAAGGACTACTTGTGGGTCTCAAGAGTGGGCAGGTTAGCTTCAATATATTTATTATTAATAAACTAAACACTACACCCAAAATTTGTAGGTATTTCGTATATTCTTGGACAACTCGCTGCCACTTATGATCACAAGTGTTGTGTCAGCCGTGCGTTGCTTAGATATAAATGCGAATCGAACTAAAATTGCTGTTGTGGATGACACTGGTCGTTTGGTCGTTCGGGATATTGTGAGCGATACTCTACTCTACCAGGTTTCTATAACTTTTATTCGTGATAATAAACATGGATAATTTGGAATTAATTTTAAGGATACTGGTGTAAACTCAGTAACTTGGAATACACACCTAGATTCGATGCTTTGCTACACGCACACTATTGGTGGCCTGAGCATTCGAGTTGGCAGCCTACCACCACGGGGACCACAGAATATGTTAGGTGTAGTTGTGGGTCTTTGTGGCGCTACAGCTTTTTGTTTACGTGGCAACGTTATGCATAACATACCACTAGCTCTGGGTGCAACAATGTGGCAATTCGTGGAAGCGGGTCTTTTTGAGTAATATCAAGTATGGACTAAATTAAATTTGTCTTTTTAATTAAAAATGTGTGTTGCAGTGAGGCCTATCAGGTTGCCTGTCTAGGTGTGACCCCAACCGATTGGGAGGGTCTCGCGCAATCAGCTTTAGAAGCGTTGCATCTGAATATAGCGCGCGATGCATATGTAAAAGTGCGTAACCTTCCTTGGTTACAGTTTATTGATGAGTTATGCGAAAAGCAGAAACGCGGCGAAGTACCAAAAGAGGTGCTGCAGGGTGAAAGCAGTGCATATGCGGGAAAATATAAGGAAGCCGCTCGTCTTTTTCAAAAATGTAATCAGCCTATGCGTGCCCTAGAAATGTATACAGATTTGCGTATGTTCGATTTGGCTCAAGAATTCATTAAGGACGGCTCGGATGAAGCCAAACGTGAGTTGGTGAAAAAACGTGCTGAGTGGGCCTACTCTGTGAAGGAGCCACGCGCTGCTGCCGAACTCTTATTATCGGCTGGAGAACATCAAAGAGCTATTGATATTGTTGCAGAGCAGGGTTGGGCAGATATGTGGGTAGGCTCATTGAGAACGAATTGACATCGCTGATCCAATTGTATTTACAGTTTATACGATATCGGTCGTCGTCTAAGTTTGAGCGAGAGAACTTCTTTGGAGTCGGTTGCATTCAATTTAAAGCAGTTAAAGGCATTACCGTTGGCTGCGGAAATTTTTAAGAAGTTGGGCGATGAGGCACAAGTAATACAATTGCATGTTGAAGCACGTGATTGGACTGAGGCTTTCAGGCTGGCTGAGAATATACCTGAAATGTTGCCAACTGTGAACTACCAACATGCTCAATGGCTTGCAGAATCAGACAAATTTATTGAAGCTCATGAAGGTTAACCTTATACCTTTTTATTAACTATTTAGCAGTTTTCAACATAATTTTTGCATAACATTACGTAGCTTACTTGAAGGCGGGTCGTTTGAAGGATGCTAATCGTTTGCTAAAGCAGTTAAGCACATCGGCTATTGAGGAGGAACGTTTTCTAGATGCCAGCTACTTTTATTGGCTGTTATCCAAGCAATATCTAGACATCTATTATAAGAAGGAGTAAATATGACAGCTTTTCGGACATGATATTTTGTTAATGAAATATTATATTGTTTTTATCAGCGAACAAACGCCTACCGACCACCACTTTAAAGAGTATCAAAATCATTTGCGCATTGCTAAAGTTTACTATGCATACAGCATAATATTTAATTACATGAAGGAACCGTTTACAACATATTCGCCAGTTAGTTTATTCAACGTGAGTCGTTTTATATTGAACGAGGTGGAGTACAAAGGCACACCGAAGGGAGTTAGCTTGTTGTAAGACATAATATTTTCTCTCAAAATTATCAGATTTGTTATTTACAATACAAATAGTAAATGAACTTACATATATTCTTGGTTATTCATGTTGCTATTCTAAACATTATCTCCCACCAGTGCTGTACTATTTACGTTGGCAAAACAGGCCAAATTACTGCAGGCTAACAAATTGTGCTTAGTTGTAAACAAGCGTTTGCAATCGCTTAAACCACCGGCCGGCGTACAAGAGCAAATTGATGTATGATTTTTATTTATTTAACGCAGTTTTACCGTTAATAATCAATTTGTTTTCAAATACTTTACTTGCAGATAAACTATCTGAATAGTAAGGCCTGCAAAAGCGGTTTCAATGATCCGGAGGAACTGTTGCCACTCTGTTATAAATGCTCAAATTACAGTCAACACCTAAACGGCAATAACTGTCCGACCTGCAAGCAGGACTACATTTTTTCTTTTATTTCTTTTGGTATGTCCATATTGTATTTAATACAATCCATTGCAAATGTCATCGATTCACTTTTTTTTTTAGAAATTTTACCATTAGTGCAATTTCATCCAGAGGTTGATATAAATGATGCCGAGGCTGAACGGCTGCTACTTGCTCCACCAAAACCTGCTGAGGAAGGTGATCCTTTTAGCGAAGTAAGATCGTATAGATTTATGTGTTTTTCACATGTACTACCACTTATATAAACATTTTATAAAAGGATGTTGCTAGCGCTTTACCATTAAGTCTGGATCGCAATGCATTGCGCGGGATCGACCCAAGTCACATTTTAATAGTTAAACGTCGTGAAAAAAATCTGAAAAATATATACTATCGTAATATATTACCAGACCTACAAGTAACATTTTGTCCGGAATGTTTATTGGTTAGTATCATAAACTCTATCGACATTTTACTCTTTGTTTGTAATGGATTATTTCTGTTCAGGTATTTTATTCGGAGGACTTTGAGTTACAGGTATTACAAAAAGGTTATTGTCCTTTCTGTCGTACAACATCAGAAAAATTATTTGATGAATATTTGTAAAGTGCCTTCTGAAACAAATGTTTAATAAATATAAATAATTTCTAAAGATAATAATTACGTGCTGTGTTTTTCAGAATTTATTACTAATATAAAATATTATGCGGTAAATGCTGGTACAGTATTATAGTTACATATGTACTTGTCCATAATTTATATATTCTGTTTATTAGTTATAAATTTTACTAACCATTTTTATTGCGTTATTTTACGACCATGTCTCCTCTTGATATCTCCGACTTTTAATCATCTGATTCAAATATTCCTCATCTCCATTCAACACTTCAATAAACGCCTCACGAACCGCTTTGGGCATACTATTCGAGGAACCAGCAACTAATATCACAGCCATTCTCTTCAAAATTAATTCACTAATTCGTGCATTTTCTTTTGTTATCAAATGTTGAACGTACACTTTGTGTTCTTGGTCACGTGAAAATGCTACAAACACTTCACAGCATTTCTCTTTTTGCCATTTAGATAAATCATCAACAAAGTGAAAGTCCTTCGTTTTATTTCGGCACCCGAAGAAAATAATCAAATCGCCGACTTTGGCGCCACTGTTTTGTTGCTCATTTCTATATTGTATTACACTTCGAAAAGGTGCAATTCCTGTTCCTGGGCCTACCATAATGATTGGTGTTGCCAGGTCGATAGGCAATGTCATTGTACCGTTTTTTATCGTACCAAATACACTACTTCCAATTGGTAATGATTTTAACCAATTTGAACAAAGTCCAAGTCGTGGAGTTGACATTTTGGTTTTATACTCAACCACTGCTACGAGGAGATCAAGTGAATGTGTGGACGGCATAGAAGCAATTGAAAAACTACGTGGTTGTATGATAGTGAACATTTCAAACAAAATTGATAGTTTCAATTTTGACGTACTGTGTCGGAAGTCTTGCAAAACTTCTAGGATTGTACGTTTTGGGCGGTTCACGTAATTTATAAGATCATCCAAACCATCAATTGTGGCGAATTCTTCTAATTTTTCCTTCTCCAATTCATCCTCACAATTCAAAGACAACAGCTCAAAAGCGCGTTGATTGGGGCGAGCACTCAAATCCCAAATATACTTTGCTAACATACCCACATTCACTGGATTTGCGTAAGCCAATGGTACTGGCATATCATCATACACAGTTTCCAGTTTTACCACCGTTTTTTCGTTAAAGTCCAAATTATGTTCTCTGACTAATTCGAAAAACTTTTGAACTTGCTCATCGGAATTAGTAGGTCGTAAGTCTAAAACATCCCCGGCATTCCATTTAACATCAGAAGGAAATTCAAAACTAAGAAATCGTACATCTTGAAAATGACTTACGTCAGTGGTTCGCTGATTATCACTTAATTTTAAACTTATAGCTTCACTATTTAGTGACCATTTCAGCTTATCCTCCGGCATCAAAGGCGTTTCTTGGGCAAGGCAAATCAAACGCCACTTAAAAATGCTTTTTGCGTCACCGTTTTTCTTCAAAGCATTAAACGGTAGAGTCATTTTCAAGTTATTCCACAGCTCTGCAATCCATGGTAAAGCTGTCGCACCAAGTCCATGATCATGTTGATCATCACATAGACCTAAAGGTTGGATCAAATTGCCACCTAGCTGCATTAGACGTTTGTTTAATTTTTTAGCTGCAAAATTAAATTTAGCATAACTAGAATCGCCTAGTCCTAAACAAGCGAATTGTAAGTTTTGTAGTGAATCCCCCGGTAAGCTTCGTCGCAATAAAAATTTCCACGTTTTTCGCATATTATCTGGTTCATCGCCATTGCCTGTGGTGGCTACGACAAAAATTGCTAATTTTTCCTCAATCATTTTCTCTATTGGATACTCATCCATTGATAACACTGGGCCACTAAATCCCCACGTTTTTGATTCGCGCCAAATTTGCTCTGCCACATTTTGGGCTGTACCCGTTTGACTACCATAGAGAACAACCAAACGCATTTTCACACTTTAGAATAAAAATTTCAGTTGTTTTAATATATATAAAACTGTTTAGAACGAGCGCGTGTAAATACCGGCTCGATCTTGCAAATTTTTAAGTGAAATTTGGATAATGAATGAAACAGCTGTGCATGAATTACTATTGGTGGGAACAGAATAAAACTTAACATAGTGCCCATACTTTCCCAACGAAATTATGCGATTACATCTCTTCCCATTTTTATATAATACAATACTTTGTAGTAATGCAAACATTTTATATCGCATATGTTTGGCACACATTTATCAATAAAAATAACAATATTAATGCTTTGTATGAAAATAAGTATTAATATAAAGCTATATGTACATATGACCATAACTTCATAAAAATAGCGAAGGCGATTTTTCTATATGAATCTTTATGATTTAAAGCTTTAAAGTGTTTTTAAAAATGTAAATCTATATTCAAAAATGATTAAATAATACCTAACCGTTGTTATTGCAATTATTTGATAGACAATTTATAATTTGTAATAACAATTTGTTTATTTTTAATCAATTGGTAACTGCAAAATATAATCAGCTGCTTGTGTTACCGGCAAATGCAACTACAATAAAAAAATATTATTTACTGTATGTTGTGCAACGAAAATAGTAAAAATGTTAAGAGTAGTTAAAACCACAATTAATTGGGGATCTGCTCCAATTAAATTAGTAGCAAAAATTGGAGAGAAACCACATACATTAAGGTTGTTTTCAACAGGACACCAAAGATGGCAATATTCTCGGGGAAACGGATCCACTACTGTGCGCTTTGAGAGTAACAAAAAAATAACACCTCTTGGCTGGTTTTTGTTAGTAAGTTATACATTTTCAAAATTCTTGAAAAATCTCTAAAAATTTCATGTAATCAGCTCGCGCCTGTGTCCACATTTGGTTTAGGTTGTTGGCAGGTGAAACGTAAAGCTTGGAAGGAGCAACTAATAAAAGACTTAGAGCTGCAAACGCAAATGCCACCAGTACCTCTACCGGCTGAGTAATATTTAACTACATCCGCATTATAAAAAAAATATTTCGATTTTTAACACATATACATATGTATCTCAGCTTTTCTGAATTGTCGGCCATGGAATATCGCTTGGTTTCGGTACGCGGGAAATTTATGCACGACAAGGAAATGCTTATGGGCCCTCGTTCATTTATACGTCCCGATGGCGGAGAAACGACTGGAGGTTTATTCTCACAACGTGATACGGGTAATGGCTATCTTGTGATAACACCGTTTAAATTAGCTGACCGAGAGTAAGAAATGTTGCATTTTTATGATATGTGGAATATTTTGTGTCGGTTTGTGCCTTTATAGTGAAATAATTTTGATCAATCGGGGATGGGTGTCGAGAAAACATGTCAAACCGGAAACGCGTATTTCGGGTCAAATAGACACTGAGGTGGAGTTAACTGGTGTGGTACGAATGGGCGAGAGTCGCCCACAATTCTCTCCAGATCATAAAGGCGGCATTTTTCTCTACAGGTGAGCACTGCATTCCTCAAAAATTGTGTTCATCATATATATATTTTTCCAGGGATTTGCCAAAAATGTGTGCATTAACTGGCGCATCTCCGATTATGTTAGATGCCACCTATGAGTCATCTATACCCAACGGTCCCATAGGTGGACAAACACGTGTCACCTTACGTAACGAGCATTTGTCGTACTTACTAACGTGGTTCAGCTTATCAGCAATTACTTCCTACCTGTGGTACCGTCAAATACTAAAGAGGATACCATTTTAAAAGTCGCTTACAAAATACAGTTGCCAAAGTAATATAATTTATTGTTTATACTTTTATTATTAAAATGTACTTAGTTACTGCACACGTATATAATTGGAATTTCATGCGTATATCAATATATATTTTTTTATTGCAAAATGAATTAGAACGAGCAAAAATACGTGCCAGTGCATGATTTTTATGTATTTAGAAATACGTTTATGTAAATTGAACACAATACAAAATTGCATTCACTTATATAAGTACCGTTGGCAGGAAATGATATAACTAATTTCGCCACGCATGGCGGCATGAATAGAATGGTTGCAGTATGCATGGCGGTTTTAAACGGCGACGCATTTAAACTTTAAATATGCTTAATACAACGTGTTTGTGTTATTATATAAAATACATTTTTAGACGTATACATGTACACACGTATTTAGTAAATATTTACAATGATAAATGTTACAGCAAAATAATAAATACTGTATATAGGCTACACTTTAAAGTGTTCGGAAACATTTTTTCGTTTTGTTTTTCAGCAACTTGGCGTTTCTTTATCAACTGACAAATTTACTTCACTTGCGACGTTTTTGTGCACATTTGGCTTAATTCTACAATTGTGGCACAGTGCCCCAGGAGGGCATTAAACCGTTTCGTTGATAGCGTTTCCCAATTGTTTGCACGTGGAAACCGATCTGCTGCAAGTTCTCATGATCGAGGATTTTACGTCCATCAAATATATATGCTGGTTTCATCATTGACTGGTAAATTCGTTTATAGTCTAATGTCTGTGGGTGGTAAAAAAAAAACCCGTTAAGTCACCACGATATTTAAAATAGTCAAATTGTAATGGTTGTGTAAAGCTTACCACAAATTCATCCCACTCGGTGCAAAGCACAATCGCATGTGTGCCACGAACAGCGCTATATGGATCACTATGTATTTGCACGGCCTTTTTGACATTTTCCGGCGATTCCGTTACACACGGATGTGTTAGATCGTCGATTATTTGCTCGGGCTCCACCTTTGGATCGTAAATGTCCAGCTTGGCGCCCTCTTCCAGCAGTGTTTTGCACACCGTTATGGCTGGCGTTTCACGTGTGTCACCAGTGTTTTTCTTGAAAGCGAAACCGAAGATAGAAATGCGTTTATCTGAGACAGTATTGAATAGACTCTCAATGATCTGTAATCAAATTAAAAGAATTTACGTAAAATGTCATTTGCAAGAACCATTTAGCTACTAAATATCACCTTTTGCGAAAACCGCGACTTCTGATACTCATTCATGTCAATCACTTGTTGCCAATACGCCGCGACTTCCGGCAAATTGAGACCCTCGCATATGTATACCAAATTCAAAATATCTTTCTGGAAGCAGCTACCACCAAAACCCACCGATGCTTGCAAGAACTTCGCGCCAATGCGTGAATCCAACCCCACAGCGCGCGCCACTTCAGAAACATCCGCGCCCGTAGCCTCGCACACAGCCGACAATGAGTTAATGCTCGATATCCGTTGCGCGAGGAATGCATTTGCCGCTAATTTCGATAATTCTGAGCTCCAAGTGTTCGTTGTGAGTATATTCTTTTTTGGTATCCAGTGTTCATAAATCCAGGATAACTTTTCAACCGCTTTGTGTCCCTCGAGCGTTTCCTCACCACCAATAAGCACACGATCGGCATGCACCAGATCTTCGATGGCTGTGCCTTCGGCAAGAAATTCAGGATTCGAGAGTATATCATAACGAATGCCAGGCCTTTGATTGGCATGCAGTATATGCATTATACTCTCGGCAGCGCGCACTGGCACCGTACTTTTCTCCACCACGATCTTATTCGACTGCGCGATTTCAGCGATCATGCGCGCCGCACTCTCAACATACTTCAAATCGGCAGCACGACCTTCAAATTTTAATAAATTTGATTATTGATAATGTTTGAGAACTTTAAACAAACATATTCTTAGTATTAGCCAGAACACATGTATACATACCCTTGCCGTTGCCGAAGTTTTTTGTTGGTGTATTTACCGATATGAATATAAGATCGGCTTCTTTGATGGCAGTTTCGATATCGGTGGAGAAGAACAGATTGACATTGCGGCATTTTTTGACGACATCATCTAAGCCAGGCTAAAGATTAAAAAAAATTTAATTTAGTAATTAATGATTTTTTTTTTGTTAAATAGAAGAGTGAATTTTTTTTTTGCCAAAAATAGTTTAATTGCCCATTAATATTACATTAAAAGGTAATAAAACTGATATTTATTACATAAAATATAAATATTGTGTATCCATACAGACATACATATGTATATATGTATGTATGTAAATGTATGCAAATATTTCGTGTGTATCGATACAAAACTAACTGACAAACCGCAATTAAACACTTTTTTGGGACAAATAGTTCAACTCGATTACTACATATGCATACATACATAACTATATGGATATACATGAGTACCTTCCTATAAGCATAAAAAAATTCAAAAGTCAAGGGTCTACGCGTTTAAATTGTTAATAAATGGCCAACAAATCTGAATTGGCGAACACACAGCCAAACAAACCAATGAAGAGTTTCAATTAACAATAACGGAAACGTGTGCGAAATTTAAATGAATTCAAGCGTGTAAAAGTCAAACAAATTCATAAGTGGGAATAACGCCACACGCGTCTTCCCATGACTTTGCGCACATACAGGGTGTTATCAAGCAACGGCGCCGAGTGGCGGTTTTTCGCTGCTCATTTAGAATATTGTCTGTACAAACATTTTTATTATTGACTTTGCGTAAGAAATTGTACATATGTACATATATCAATATGTATGGTATGTATATATGTTTGTATGTATGTGCATATTCTTTGTGCAAAATAAAATTGCATATTTAGTTGTAGCTGCTATTATGAATGCGAATACCCGCACGAAGTCGTTACTAAATAATATTCTGCATACATCCATATGCCTTTGTAGGCAATTTAACTACTTTATAAGCTTTTCCGTCTAACTATTTCTAGTACATACACACATACTTACATACATATGTTTGTGTGTGCAGTAAGCAATTTCAGCTGAAGATAAAATACATCATGTAAGCTACATTTTCGGTTCGTGCTGACTAAGAACGCTTAAATGTTCACATGCAAGTACCGGAGCGTGTTTGTATGCATGAAAGTGTGTTTCGAGATACGTTTAGGAAGTGACCATGTGAAATTATTTCAAGTGAAACGCTTCGTAAAAGATTTAACTGAGTACTTTTTCCTGCAAAAGCAAAAGCGCTTAAGTAAACAGAGTACTTGTATAGAAATGTATGTATGTATAAAATCAAAATAATGGCCAGATAAAGCAATGGAAATACTTGATAACAAAGGTTTGTGTTAGCTAGAATATGTATAGAAAAGAGAGTGTCTGCGCGCGCAAAAGATAGAATGCAGGCCAAAGCGGAAATGTGTGCGTAATTAGAGAAACTGCTCTGCGATAAGGCATCCGTACACAACACTGTTGGAAATTTAGTTAAATTTGATATGGCACTCATTTTGAAGATATTCTAATAATGCCATGCAACTTTTTTAGACATATGTATATATTTACATGTTTGCGGGATAACAGTTTAGAGAGATTATATAAAACGTAAAATAAGCAAATTTTTTTCTTGAATATTTTGAAAACTATAATCGATTTTGAAGGGAGTGATAAGCCTAGAGCGGAAATGAATCATGATTGTTTTGGTTACATATACATATGTATATATTTGACCCGAACTTTCATTTAAACTGCGAAACCGCTAACCTAATCGATAAAAAATTCAGATTTAAAATTATTTTGGTAAACCCTTTTATGTTCGTGTGAAGTCTGGTTTCCATATGTGAATTAGCGTTTGTTAAGGAGCTGTTTGTTTACGACTCAAAAAGTTTGTGTGGCCATTTTCCAATGAAAAAAAAAAATTTAACGACTTTTCCTGAAATTTTGTGTGTTCCAATAGAATCATGGGTGCGGAATCGTTGAAAATGTTGCAGACGTACCAAAAGACATTAAACTTTTGCAAATACGACGTCGAGTAGAGTTTGCGATCTGATGGTCACTAAGGATCAGGACACTAAGGTCAAACTGTCGAAAAATCTAGCGAATGGGTGCTCCAAAAATGAGCCGGAACCGAAACAACCATTCGCTAAATGCACTGAAGGTCATCCCAGCAGAGGCTCATAAGAAGTGTAAGGAAAGTTTAATAAAAACGTGGGTATGCTAACCGGGTTTTACGGCTTCAAAGCTGTTTTAAGTGTTTTAAAATAAAAATATAAAAGGAGAAATTGAAAGACGTTTTTTCTTAATATCCATATGTTCATAAGTAGTCGAAAATTGGGTTCATCGAATTCGTTCATGTAAAAGAAGTTGTGGAGGCCACTTGAATAATGTTATTCAGAACTCAATTGTACTTCACTTTAAATAAAACACATTGGAATTTTCTTAACAACTAGTGTGTCTTTTTTTCAAAAGGAATCATATCGCTATTGGAAATACCCGAATAGACGTACAATGGATAATTATTTTGGTATACTTTATCAAGCATACATATATATGTATATGTGTGTATTTTTCTTGGGTAAATATATTTGTAGCTAAAAATAATTTACTACAGTCGAATAAATTATACTTATCAATTATATAAACCGCTATTTTAACCATATAAGTGTACGTATATATTTCATTATAAACATTTTTAGTATACAAGAGCCAAATTATTAACACTGATATTTATACATTAATACTATAATACTGTGAACTATATACGATTGCAATAAATTTATGTCGAATTAGACTAAGCGGAATAGAGATTTCGGTTATTGAACTTGGTGAAAGATCGCTAAAATATGTATATATATTTAGCTTTCCTTATACGCCATCAAAATAATTCATTAACCATTGACAATAAACACTTGAAAGAGAATAAAAAAGGTGTGATCGTTTTAAAGCTAACTAAACTGCTGACCTATACGCAAGTCTCGAGAAACTGTCAGTATACAACTAACCTCAAAACTTTTAATGATCAACAGGAATGAGCTGGATACACAGCCAAGGACTGTAATCTTAAAGCATTTTCAAGAAATAATTATTAAAAGAATTACTGTTACTCTCATTCTTTTTGTGATTAATTTCAGTATGTTTTATTTATTTATTTAGACTTGGTGCTTCTGATGCAGCCGCCGCTAGATTGCAGCACATATGTACATGTGTATGTGCATTTGTATAGTTTTTAATTGCTCTAATGTTGGTCATTATCAATTGCCGTAAAACAATAAAAGAAAACAATTAATAAACAGTTACGTTGTAAACGAGACAAAACTTCACATAAACATCATATATGTAGCGTAAGAATTCAACTTTCATCGTTGGACCAGATTGTGATTGAATTATAATAGATAATAGTTAGTGATCTATGTTATGAGCCATAGACTCAATAAGTTTTATAAGTATAGTTTGATTTGTGTCAGAGGCATTTATATGAATTAAATGAACTCAAATGAGCTACGAAGAAATTTATAATGAAAAAAAAAAAAAAAAATGCCGAATCGTGGACTTAACAAAACTGCTGTGTCAATAAAAGTGAAATTTAGAAATTAAAAGTACACGCAAGAATTTATAAAAAATATGTTCTAGCCATATACGTCAGCATTAATATAATATTATTGTTATTAGATATTATTATTATATTGTTTATCGTTATCCATCTAATATAAACTAATATTTGTTATGTGGGCTACCACAATTCTGTATTACGTACTTACATATATTTGGTTATAAAATATTAAAAATATTTGAATAAGCAAAACACTCTAATGAAATACATACATATTAAAAGATTTTTATAATGAAAACAAAAAATATACAGCTTTTATAGTTGATTTTTAACGTATTAAAAACGTCATTCTGTAAACAGATTTCTTTTAATATGAAATAATATTTTATTTTGTCTGTGTTGCATAAGCAGCTTTAATTAAAAAAAAAAAAATGTTATGCTGTGAAGCCAATGCAGCACTCGAGTCAACTACACTTTTGGCACACTCTTACACATCAATACATACATACATATGTATATACTTATTTGTTTAAAAAATTTTATACACAAGAAGTTTAAAAATTAATATACATATAATATGTATGTATGTATGTACGAGTATACCTGACATTGATGACTTCAATGAAATATTGATGATCAACTATTAAGTATGACGTGTTTCAAGGCCGTGCTTGGTTATGCTTGGGTTTTAATTATAAACATAAATTTGTATTTTACGGCACTTAACTTTATTTGATTCATTTGTATGAAAAATTACATAATTTATTTCTTTAATTGCTACTTTAAAGCTAATAATGTGCTTACTTTAATAAGTATAGCTTTTCTATATACGCAAGTATGTATGTATATATTTTTTTACAAAGTACGTGTTTATAAAATTATTAAATTTGTACTTAAAATTATTAAATAAATAAATGACAGTTATATTTTATAATACTATTATAAATGTGTACTCTTGAAGAAAATTCTTCGTGTTCTGTTATATTCTAATGGGTTAATCACTAGACATCTCACAATTACTATATCTTTATACTTTTTTGTATTGTACAGAGGAGGAGAATGAACATTAAAGCATATGTACATCATACTTCAAAGACCCTGAACTGTAATGCTTTTAGCTATGACATAAAATATATATACGTATATATATGTACAAACATATGTATGTATAAATTTGTTGTAAATTAAATAACAAAAACTTCAATTCAGGTTAGGGGATTTCTATTTATTAAAGACGATATAGTCAGACTTAAACAACCTAGTTTCTTGGTGTGTTAGAAATTACATGCCATTGAACCTTATAAAATGTAAAACGATGTGCTTTTCACGTAGATCTGTAGACCCTACTTCATACGTAATACAAAACTTTAGGTTTGAGCAAGTATGCAGTTTTGTTGACTTGGGAGTAACTATGGACAGATGTGTATAAGAGACAGCTTTTTACATCTTTGGTGAGGCCTATATTAGAGTATGCTTCCGTGGTATGGAACCATTGTTATCTAGTTCTTTCTGAGAAAATAGAGTCCGTTCAAAAACAATTTTTACTTTTTGCCTTAAATCATTTGCATTGGGATTCCAGTTTAAATCTTCCCCCTACACTAACCGTTTAAAGCTTATAAATCCCTACACTCGCACTACCTAGTCGTAGGGAAATGCTTGGTATAATATTTCTTGTAAAACTCATCAATGGGTCAGTCTGTAGCCCATCTCTCTTGTCTGATATTAATTTTAACATTCCCGCTCGCTCTACCAATAAAATTTTCGAGAACAAATTTCGGGTTAAACGAACCATTCCGCCGTATATGTCACGATTTCAATTCTCATTCCAGCACATTTGATATAACAGATTCACTCTTTACCATTAAAGAAATTATTTTATCTACTCTTAACAAGTAACATTTAAAAATTATAAACTTTAATCTAATTCTTAGTTTTGGCTTTTGAAATTTTTGCTTCTGTAGCTGAGCAGCTTAAGATCGCAACGCTTAAAACTACCTTGCCTTTTATGACTCGGCTAATTCCGCTCGATCGCGGATTGCGCCCCTCGCGTCGGCTGGGCGGGAGGAGGGTAATCGTTGGGTATTATTATTAGTCGCATAGTACTTAAAATCTTATATTTTTGTTTAAACTACATGTGTATGTATATTTGAAAGTGTGTACAATGTACAAAACAATGCACTTTTTTTTAGTTCATTGACTCAGTGCTCACATGTGCTTGAAGAACTTGAATTGTTTATACATTTGTATATGTATGTACATGCCTACATAATAACATATTTTGTTTCCTTTCTGTGCCTCATTCTCGCATAACTCAATATTGATCACAATAAATTTCACAGATTTATCCCATTTTTGCAAACTTATTTATTTCATTTCGCTTCCTCTTTCTGTAAAATTTTTTGCCGAGGCTCTACTATGGTACTGGTTTTAGAATCCCCAAGTTGAATATTTTTTATACTCTTGCAACATGTTGCTACAAAGTATAATAGTTTTGTTCGCCTAACGGTTGCATGTATCACTTAAATACAATATGTATAAATGGAGAGGATGACGAGACGAGTTGTAATCATTGTCTCTAACATTAGTGAAAATAAATATATTGCAATGAAGCTTATTAGACAAAACGTCATTAATCGAATTAGGTACAAATCGATTGAGAATAACTTAGTACAATTATCGCTTTGATAGCAACCTATTCACGGTTTCGTCGAACCCTTTCGCTACATTTTCCCAATATTGCCAACACCTGAAAATATATAGCCGGCTGGGATCCTTGAAAGAAGCAAAAGTATAAAATGTTCGGTTACATCCCAACTTAACCCTTCCATACTTGTTTTTTTGTTATGAAATCAAAGCACGTTTTATACAGTTAACATGCATGAAGACTTAAAAGTTAACTAGGTGAGAGCATTAGAAGTGAATAGACAAAAGAAAACCTACTAAATACTTGGGAACAAAAACACCTGAACACGAAATATCTGTTAATATTTTAGTTACACGCATACATATTAAGGAAATAACATATATATAGGACCTTACGTGTATCCTTATCAGAGCAGAAAACTCAATTTACTAATATTTATTATTAGTTTAAGACTAATTACATATTTATCTGTAATTACACTACACGTGTTAAGAACACATTCGTAATCCACTGAATTGAAAAAAGATAACAGCTAAGTGCTGTAAATTACAATTTTATTTTAGCAAAAAACATTAAAAGCAATTTTGTTGTTAAGAAAGCAGAAAAGCAAAGATTGCATTGTGATTATTATGTGTCATTACTATTATATAAGCAGGATAGTTAATTAAATCAGTTTAAATTTTAGAGTAAACGAATTTCTCGTTAATCAATTTACATAGTTCATAGCATATACATATATACATATATGAAAGTATCTTAATTACAAGAAGTAAAACACATGTTCCCGTGACATTGACCTTACTGTAAATAAGCGCTAAACACGCCAAACAACCAGAAATCAAAGAGATGCTGACTGTGGGCACTTAGTCAGCTTTGAATCACGCACAACAGGTTTTTAATCTTTTTAAACAAATTTACAAAATTATGTTCACTTTTTCAATATAGTATAGTTGGTAAATAAATTCTGTGTGTGTTTACTAAACTGTAAAAAGGTGTTTTGTGATTTGATATAAAAAGATTTACCTCATAAATAGGCAATTTTTCAGAATTCCATTGCGCTATTCTTTCGGAACTTCTATCCACTACCGTGACCTGTATATCAGGACACTTAAGCGCCATAACCGCACAAGTCGGGCCACCAACGTATCCAGCACCGATACAACACACTTTCATCACAGTTAATGTATCCATTTTAGTTATATATTAAGTTAATTATGCACTATATTTTATACAATTTAAATTTGCAAAAATTGCACGATTTTTAATTGATAAATGCAAACGAAGTTTTCTTATATGCAACAGTGGAACTTTTTTGGCTTTAGTTTTTTTTTTTTGAGGAACGCTCAATTCATTTGTGCACAATAATTACGCGCGTCTGGCGGTTAAACAAATGTTCACACCTTGTTGCTCGTCACAGAATAAAAGAATTAAGCACGAGCATTTTTTATTTATTAATTTTTCCAATTGCCTTTGTGCAGGCGTTTCGTAGTTCTTATCTTAATTTTTTTTGTTGAAAATGACAGCTGCCGGCTCTCTCTTGAAATGAAGTGACTTTTCTCTCATCAACCTAATAGGGTTGCTAATACAGTTCTTTAAAATGTAATAGATTAGTTATATACCGAAAGAATGAACTAAAAATTCATAAATGCTTTAATTGACTTAACAAATTAAAGATTTGCGTATGCAACGCTTTACTGTCTTGTCGTCCCTAAATAAAGCGGCATCGGCAAATTGCTGTCAAAAACTTATCATACGCATAGATTTTATATAACGCATACCTAAATAAATGCAGCGACAGAGCTGAGGTTTGAAAGATTCGTTTAGGACAGAAAGTTAAGAATTTATTTTTGAATTTTTTGGTAATTGCATTCGATGTTTAATGCTTGCACAAATGTATGAAAGTATTATTAATAAATTTATACGCTTTGCTTGTTTTTCTTTTGTACTAATTGTATAATTTAAGTTAGAATTTCATGTAAATTTTCCGCCGTTCAACGCTTCTATTTAGGTATGCCAGTTATATGTTTAGGTTATTGTTGTCATCCAACGGAATAACAAAAAACTTACTCTTTCGGTGGAGTCGGACTATAGGGAGAGCGTTGCCAGATGTGTAAGGTTAGTTCAGCATGCAAAGAGGTGGTTAGAGTCATGCGGGGACTTTTTGCATTTAACCTGCTACAGTATAAAGAACAAAGCTGCACAAGGGTAACTCTCGATTCTCGCCACAACTCGAGCTCGTCGTCTCAAATGCTGGTGGTTTGACTCTAAGTACGTCATTCTTTGTGAGGGAGTCGGTGAAGGTGTTTATGGCAGTCAGCGGATGTCTTAAGTTTGTTGCGCCCGAAGTTTGATCGAGAGACCTCTTGATGTTCCTAGTATCCAGTTCCGCTTCAAGCAGGCGACTGAATCATTCAAGCAAGAAGTACACCCTTAGGTTGTTTACAATTGCTTTGTGTTGTACTTAATGGTTGAAGGGGTGCGAATATTCAAAGGTTTTACGTTTCAGTTATTCATAACGGCTACTGCAATTACGCTTCGGTGGGATTTCAGTATTTGTTATTGTTTAGACAACCAAACAACTTAACGAGGTAACCATGCCAGACCTTCTATACCGGCTATACCAGGTCATGTTTCAATATCATTTTTAACTTTTATTACACAGTAATATTATACACCTTGGGCACAAAAAATTAACAAAATAAAGACAATTTCAAAAAAATGATGTTGAATTTAAATTGAAAAGCATTCTGACAACTTGGGGAAAGTTTTCACATCTATACAAGATTCTACCATATACTACATTTGTAAAAAAATATATACATATTTCTGTGTAAATACATTTATTTTTCTAAAATCTATCTTTCCGCTCACTGATTTGGACGGTGGTCAATATTTTAAAAATTAATATAAAACACTAAAGAAAACAGGAAATGTCTGATCTGTTGGTTGAAGTGAAAAAATTGGAACCGCGCGCTATTTTCGGTGCTAACGGCAAGGTTGAAAATGGAGTCCAGTTGCATCCCGACAAGGTGAGTATGATATACTCGCTTGGCAACAAAATCGGCATCGCGAATACGCTAAATAATAAGCAAGAGTTCTTAAGCGGGCACACACACGCTGTCTCCTGCCTGACCATCAGTAAAAGGTATGGAAGTATAAGAGAAACCTTTATATTTAAATAATATTGTAATTTGCAATATTTCATGATGGTGCGCGGCAGTGGTCAATATTTAGCTTCGGGACAGCGGAATCACATGGGCTTTCCGGCTTACGTGATTATGTGGGATTTCGCCACACGCAAGCAATTGGCTCGTCATGATCTCCACAAGGTTTTGGTACAATCAATTTCCTTTACGGCAGATGAAAAGTGTTTGGTTTCTGTTGGTGGAAAAGATGATGGCACCGTAATTGTGTTGGACACTGAAGCGCGGTAAGTTGCTCGATTAAAGTCATGCTTAATTAGGAGAAAATTATTTATAAACATATGACAAAAAAGTAGAAAATATTTAAGCAACAATTTAGTCGAAACAAATGCTTAGTACTCTTTTTGGAGTCCAAAATTAATCACGTTAGAGGTTTACAGGAAAAGGTTGGCTTTAACTACGTGATACGAGATGTATTCAATGAGTATAAGTCTACAAAAGTATGAGGCAAATTTTAGAAAGATGGAAGTTGGAATTTATTATTAAATTTTAAATATATTGAAAACTCCGCTTTCTGTGGGTCTTTAGGTCTCCGTTGTGGCCATAACTTGATATTTCGATTAAAATTTCTGTCCGCCTTTCTCAAAAATAAGTCGCAGTGAACACAGTAGATGGAGTATACGCAGTAGTTTGAAGCCTAATTCGACCAAAAGGATTAAGGGACAGCGGAGGTGTGAATAAGTGCATTGTCAAGGTTGAAATACCACATTTGTCTTCTTCAGTAATTTAGTATAGTGGAACTGTCTAACCTCGCACTTATGCGAGATGCCTACAGCCTCAGCCAGTTGACGAACCTTCAATTTAGGGTCCGTCATTATATATATTTTTGTCTCGTGTTTCCATGGTACGACTCTCGCGACCGTCGCTCAACATACATCGACATGCAAGAAAAAGAGTCTGCGTACACAGCGCCTGTATAATTTCCCTGTGCGACCTTCCAACAAGAATTGAACCCTCTATGTGTGATAATGGCGCTAACGGGTGGTGAAGCAAGTACTTCTCTGGGACAGATGCATATACATATACTCAAGATCATATTTTCGGGAACTCACACTGATTTTCAAACTATTTCATAAATTTATAAAATTCAATTGAAAGTTAATTTATTTCGCCCTAGCACACCAATATGTCAGACACCGGCCGCTCGTTCAATATCCGGTAACGCACTCACCGTTTGCTCTCTACATAACAGTCCGTCTCATTTTATTGTCGCTGGTGATCGTAAGTGTCCATAGCTCGATGAATTTTCTTTTAAGAATTATGTATTTGATTGATGGTACCCTGTATGTAGGACATCTGCGCATGTGGAGCATTCAGCGTGAGCAGAAGAAACTTCATGTTCATGATATGCACGTGGGCAAACTTCAACGCATCTATACAGGCATGCAAGTGGATGAGAAGGATGAATACCTTTATTTGGGCACAATGACGGGTGATATCGTCAAGGTCGCACTCAAATGCTGCGATCCGGTAAATGTTACGCAGATCGGTATGACTGCATCGATGTTGGGAGCTTTTGGAAAGCACAATCCACGTAAGCCGTACGGCAAGGACTGTGAACGTTATGTCAATGGCGTGCGTCACTTGTGCATTGTGAAGAAGGGACTGATATTGGTGGGCGCCGGCGATGGCACTTTGGAGTTGGTGGAAGAACGGAAGGATGTTACGCTAGAAATGATGAAGAACTATCCCTCTCCAACTTGGCCAATATTTCGAACGGTATAAAATAAAACACCTGTCATTGCATTGCATTTTAGACTTCCTTACTTCATCTCCAGCTCAAGCGCGCCAATGTATATGCTGCGGTGACATCTTTGGTCAGAACCAAAACAACAACCGATGAGTTCATAGTGTCTACCGATCAAAATGAAATATGGTTTCTGAATATTGTCAAATTTTCGTGCAAATTGTTGCGGACATGCCATCGCAAACCAGTTAATCAAATTGTGTTTCCCAAGTAAGATACATATCTGTCTATCTTTATCAAAATTATTAATTACGTCACCGTTGCTTTGACATATGTCATACTAACGAATACATTTGGCAGTTATACGTTGCTTTTAAAATACCATATTTGTTCACAGAAATTTATCGACAGTTTTTGCCTCTGCTGGCTATCAGAGCATAAGAATTTGGTCGATCGGACGTTTACAGGAGATATTACGTATTATGGTCTACAACTTCAAGTGTGTGTCCTTGCAATTCACCAACGATGGTAGCAGCATTGTATCGGCTTGGAATGATGGTGTCATTCGTGCATTTACGCCTATAACGGGACGCTTGATATATGCCATACCGAATGCGCATAATAAAGGTGAGCCTTATGCCGTAGTTTTATGTAGAGGCACTGAAATGTGTTATCAAAACCCATTCAAAGGGTGCTATTTCATTGCGTATCACTCATTTGCTTCATTGTGATTTTCCAATACCTGTGAAAATTATTGTCTGAAGTACTGATTTAATTTCTGTTTTAATGTTCTTTGTCACGCTTTCTTTGAGAGACCCTATTTTCAGTTTTCCAACCAAACTAGACATGGTGTATGTCATATATATATCGGTTCAAAACGAAATTGGTTCGAGCATATTTCTTTTGACGAAGCTATCTTAGCCGCAGGGGCATATACATACATATGGTATCAAGAATGATAAATACCATACTATATTATATTTGCGATCGGTCAAATTTATTTTTAAATAAAATTTTCCACCTCATTTCTTGTATGACGTCACAAACTAATGTATTTTATGGACAAAAGGTCTCTGCAATAAGTAACGGACCCAAACTGTATATGTATCATTCTTGTATTTGGCGTCATTAAAGAAATGGAAAGAGAAGTCGTTTAAAAAGTAAAGGGAATGCTTTTTAAACCTCCTTCATACCCCGATTAGAAAGTCCCCAGAACGGGATCGGAAACTCAGCTTGTTTAAGGATCAACTTTGAAGTATAGGTGAAATAATTAGGGTACGCACAGCTCACTTATCTGATATATTCAGAAGATGTGAAAAAAGCTTCTAATAAAGAGATAATTTTAAAAAATAATATAAGGTAAATGTCTAAAAGCTCCTACAAAGTTTAGCGTTTAGAGCTTTTAAAGTCAGGAAAAAAATGTCCTGTGTATTTGCTTAGATGGATGGTATGATTCTGCTCCATATATTATATATATATATATATATTTATGTCGATTGGTTGCCTTTTTGTTAGCACTTATGTATTTACATTAAAGGTATCCGTTATGACAGAGTTTACAATTTATAGGGTGCAGTGCATTGCGGGTCTCATCGACTGGTCGCTTACTTGTCACCGGTGGTGTTGAGGGGCAAGTACGTGTATGGAAAATTGAACCATACCGACAAAGCTTAATTGGCGTTTTAAAGGATCATTCTGGACCGATATCGTCGCTAGATTTCAATCATTTGGATACTGAAATTATATCCGCCTGTGTGGATGGTTCTTGCGTTATTTGGGATGTAAAGTATGTGAAGTTTCTTAACAACCAACAATAATTAAATATGTTTATTTTGTCCAGTCGCATGACCCGCAAGTTCGTCGTCACCTCTAATACACAGTTTATGTGTGCTCGCTACTTTCCGACCGGTGTTCAATTGCTCGCCTGTGGTTCCGATGGACGCATTAGCTATTGGATGGTTTACAATGGCAGTCTTATACGTGAGCTTCACGGCACAAAAAAGAACTCGATCAACTTTTTGGATATCAATGCGACAGGTGATTACTTTCTAACGGTATCAAGTGATCAAACTGTTAAGGTTGGTGGTGTTTTGAAGATTGTCTTTAATTTTATGTGGGAATATGTGTGTAATGTTTTCGCAGATGTGGGACTATAATCGTGGCATAACGGTTTGTGCCGGTTACGAACACTCATCACCCGTACTCAGCTGTGCTTTTAGTCCGAACGGTCGATTATTTGTTACCGGCAG
Source organism: Bactrocera latifrons (assembly GCF_001853355.1). Lineage (NCBI taxonomy): Eukaryota > Metazoa > Arthropoda > Insecta > Diptera > Tephritidae > Bactrocera > Bactrocera latifrons. The sequence continues at coordinate 340,969 of NW_017537090.1, read as the reverse complement.
TGTGGATGGTGCTATTATCATATGGGATGTGCCGCAGGTCAGTCCAAAAAATATGTTTTGGATAATTAAGTTTCAGATTACTAGTGAAAACTAAATCTTCTTCCTCATAGGAGTTCTGGGGTAAGCCCAATCCGCCCCCACAAACAGCGATACCGGAAACCGTAAGCAAAGCCGAAGCAACCGCTCAAACTGCTCCGAAAACCTCAAAGGCTGAAAATATCGACAATCTCTTGAAAAGCTCGGCCAAGGACAATGTTTGTTGCATTGAATGCCCTCCCATTAATATGAAGCAACAACCGGATATCAATTGTGATTATATACCGGATATAAAAAAATGTTAATTTATTTTGTATATTTACTTGACATTTTGATGAAATATATTGTACATATTCGAAAAATAAAGACACACTCGCACTTACTCGTCTTCATAGCCGCTATCAGGCAATGCATTGGTATGTGGGTTGTGAAAAAAAGATTTGGTTCCATCACCCCAACAGAAGGGCTTGTCACGCTTGTATAGATGTGGCCACTTTTTGAATTCTGGACGTTCCGGATGGGTTCTCGTTGTGAGTATCAAAATATTCAGCAATACGACAGCTGGCAAAACGGCGAATAAACAAATTTTTCGGAATGTTCCCGCCGTGCTGGTGCCTGGAATGATAAGTAATGGGTATGTGTACATGCCATATTTATAATCGTCAGAATTTTAGTTACTAAGCTGCGTTAAGATGGAATACTTATTATTAAAGTATAGAAACAAGTTTTTACTATAATAAAAAAAGTTGGTGAGGCAAGTTTACATACCGGAGTACATTTCTAACCTCAAAAATCCTTTAATAGAACCATTCAAATGCTCGGTAGTCTATAAAAGTTATAGAAACCCTCATTTTACACACCTCAAATAACAGAAAAACAGACCATTTGATTAATGCTTTATTTTGACCACTAGCAGGAACTTGGTACTCCTCACCTCGATAAAATCTTGCTCTTTCGAATCGAGTTGTCAAATTTGTATAGTATTTGTAAGCAAAACTTTTTTCTCTTTTGATCATGAATGCACGAAGCAATGTATTCATCGGTCAAATTATTTAAAGGGATGAAAATTTTATTCCCACCGTTAATTATAACAGAGATTCTTCTTTATAATATGATAAGCAGTTTAAAACTCTACTTTTGACGAATTTGATAATTTAATATATTCAGTTTTTACCACCACTAACCGCAATCTACACAATTACAAATATGTTTATAAGAAAATCGCTTTGATATACCTTTTGTTGGGGGCTTTTTCTTTGGTTTGCAACTGGATTCCCTTACAGCGCCGCCCAAAATTTCGGGTTTCTTGTCAGTTGTTGGTACCCCGCCACATCGACTTGCTTTTGCATCTTTTACTCCTTTTTCCCCTTTTTTAGATTCACATAGATCTAATTTTTCTATAGGTGCACATTTTGACTCACCTTTTCCATCTTTAAGGGAGGCGGAGGACGCAACTTTGTTAGGCGGCGCACACTTTGACCCACTCTTCCCAGCTTTAGAAGAGGCGGGGGATCCGCCTTTGATAACGGGCGAACTCTTTGAATCACCTTTTCCATCTTTGGATGGGGCGGAGGATCCACCTTTATTAGACGGCGCACACTTTGAATCACCTTTTCCATCTTTAGAAGATCCACCTTTGCTGGCAGAATGACGTATTGTTTGAGTGAAAGCACGTAATACTGATAATTTTGATATTTGATACATTTTGTTCAAATTTATATTATTGCCCGAAAGTTATTTATGCACAAGATGTATTGAGTAAAGAAACAATTTGAATAAAGAAAAAAAATTGAAGTAAAGCTCCATGTCCACCAAAAAAGAATCATTAACCGCTTGAGAGCCACGCTACTGTATAATGATTGAATGGATACTGAACTACTTGTAGCGCTTTCGTTCCATCGGTAATTGGAGTAGAGGTTTTACTGTAAATTTTTATATGTAATTAATGTATAGTAAAGAAACTTAGAAGGATACAGATGCAATTTTTTTGATTCTAATTGTTATTTAACTCTTCCACCATCGATGGCGATGGAGCAGACGTTCCATTGCGCGACCATGAAGAAGTTCGAATAGCAATTACCCGTATGAAGAACAACAAAGCAGCGGGAGCCGATGAATTACTGGCCGAGAACTGATAAGGAGCATGCATCAGCTTCTTTGCAAAATATGGTCGGACGCAAGCAAGCCCAACGATTGGAATATAAGTTTACTCTCCCCAATTCACAAGAAGGGAGACCCCACAATCTGCGCCAACTACCGTGGGATAAGCCTCCTTAACATCGCGTATAAATTTCTACCGAGCGTATTGTGTGAAAGATTAAAGCCCACCGTCAACAAACTGATTGGACCTTATCAGTGTGGCTTTAGACCTGGAAAATTAACTACCAACCAAGACCCAAAAGACCCGTGAAAGGAGAATCGGCACACACCACCTCTTCGTCGATTTCAAAGCTGCATCCGACAGCACGAAAAGGAGCTGCCTTTATCCCGCTATTGTCTGAATTTGGTATCCGCGGTAATACGGCTATGCAAACTGACTTTGAGCAACACCAAAAGCTCCGTCAGGATCGGGAAGGACCTCTCCGAGCCGTTCGATACCAAACGAGGTTTCACACAACACGATTCCCTATCGGGCGACTTCTTCAACCTGCTTCTGGAGAAAATAGTTCGAGCTGCAGAACTAAATAGAGAAGATACCATCTTCTATAAGACTGCACAGCACAAGGCGACTCCCTATCGTGCGACTTCTTCAACCTGCTTCTGGAGAAAATAGTTCGAGCTGCAGAACTCAATCGAGCAGGTACAATCTTTTATAAGAGTGTATAGCTGCTGGCGTATGCCGATGAAATTGCCTCAACAGCGGCGCTGTTAGTTCTGCTTTCTCCAGACTGGACAAGAAAGCAAAGCAGATGGGTCTGGCAGTGAACGAGGGCAAGACGAAATGTCTCCTGTCATCAAACACACAGTCGTCGCACTCGCKAYTTGGCACTCACGTCACTGTTGACAGTCATAAGTGTGTCGTTGGACAGAATGTGTTTCTCGCGCTTCGCTCAACTTATGGTGAACATAATTGGCCTACTGAGCGTACTATTCGCAACACCATTATCCATCTTGAGACCCAGCATTCAATATTGGATAATAATCGACCGAATAAACCATGCCTAGCACGCAGTAAAGAAAATATAGTAGCCGTAGCTGAGAGTGTTTACGAAGACCGTGAAGAGTAGATTCGGCGCCGTTCGCAGCAACTAGGAGTGACGTACGGAATGGACAATCCCGCTTCGAATCAGGCCGTGATGCAAAACATCAAGCGTGTCATTCGCCAATTACCAGTCGAAATGATCGAACTAGTCATGGAAAATTGAACTCAATGGATGGACCATCTTAGACTTAGCCGCGACCAACATTTGAAAAAAATAAGTGCCAAATAATGTTCTTTCGAATGATAATAAAAAATCCACATTAAATTTGAAGTATCTGTAGTACATATACCATACCGGAAGATACGAGTTAAGGCTGAATTAAAATTTTACCAAGTTACTGAAAGTTTAGAGAAAGAGAGATGCTTCTAAATAGGGATCTTTTCGAACGAATTCGTCGTGTGCAGTGAAATGCTTTGTCTTTCGCAACGCTTCTTAATACCAACGAATTATGGTGATACTGAACTCAGCTGATATTTATAATATCCAGTGAGTACAATCATTTTGAAGGAGTCCATATACTAAACGAGGAAGACCTATGATTCTAAATAGACTCTTGACATTTATAAGGTAAAAGAAAAGGTTTAGAGATTGACTCCTAGAAATAAATCTTCAACATAGCTCTTATGATATAAGCCAGTTTACGAGTACAACTGCACATAAATGGGGTTTGATCATGTGGTTGTACTGTAACAAAAGAAGGGAGACCAGATCGACTTTCAAAGATGAAATTGAACTTGAAGATATTTAGTTTCCATATCTTGAAAAACGAAAAAGAAAACTATTTCGGATGTCCTGTTAGGAATCACGTTGTGTAACGTATGTGAGACTGCTAATAAGTTGGGTAAAACAAAACCCAGACATAAGCCATTTGCTAAACCAATAATTTGAACCGAATCTATGGATTATGTAAGCGATTGTTATTTTATTTAGACTCAAACAAAAGATCCGAGCCCAAATACACTATCCACTAGCCAAACTTGTCTTCCGCTAACAGACCCTACATTGTTTATCTGAAACAGAAATTTACCCAAAGCTCACCTAGAAATGTTGTGTGAATGTTGTCAGAAATTTCCTTGGAAACCATAAATCGAAAAATTACAAAGACCTAATAAATTAACCTATAATGTCATATAAAACTTCAGCGTGTAATATGTCCTTAAAAAATACATATGCTGGAGTCAAATCTGGATTTCTTTCTGGCAAATTTGGGCGCTGTGAGTGGCGAACAAGGCTAGAGGTTTCATCAGGACACTTCCTTAAAAAGTGCTTCTAGAAGCCAAATATTTACGAAAATCATAAGTATTTTTTCTATATTAAGCAATACTTTCTCTAAAAAAATGTGTGTTTAGATGTCACATAAAAACCAAACGTGTCAATTCTTTTTCCATTCACATATTATTGTTTAGTAGTCCTTCTTCATCTTATTCGCCAGTCGTTCTTCCTTTTCACTGCTTGGCGTCAATTGTAGATTCCACGTGTTGCCAATTCTTCTCCACCTCTTCTTTCCAAAGAGGTAGATGTCTTTCGCTTCATCTGCCTACCCCGACGGGTACTGAGTCGAATACTCTCAGAACTGTAGTGTTTTCATCCATTCGGACGACATGACCTATCCAGCCTAGCTGCTGTTTCTTAAATCGCTTGACTATGTCAATGTCTTTGTATATTTCGTAGAGCTCATCATTCCATCGATTGCGATATTTGTCGTTACCAGTTTACACAGTCGTATTACTTTTGCGAGGATACCATAGCCGCAACTTTTTATGCTGTTAAAAGCAGCTTTAAAATCGATGAAGAGATGGTACGTGTACATTCTCTTTTTACGGTTTTTTCTAAGATTTGTTGTTGATTTCTCAGGCCTAAAGTCAAACTAATAAGGTCCAATCAGTTGGTTGACGGTATGCTTTAATCTTTTATACAGTACGCTCGATAGAACTTTATATGCGATGTTGCTACGGTAGCTGACGCAGATTGTGGGGTCTCCCTAGTACATAAAATATAAAAGTTGTTGAGTAGTATTAATAAACCTTTGGAGACACCCATAAGCAGTCACCTCTAGATAATAGTACTAAACTAACAAGCTTATTTTAGTTATTTACCGTTATTTAAACTTTATGGATCTGTATCGATGGATAACATTTGGACAGAGTCCGTTGTGGTTTTACGTGAGTTCCTGCCTGCGAAGGCCTAACCCCACGGTGCTTTCTATTGCTAGAATCACATAGATCAAAACAATGCATTGATCAGCGCCTCAAAGCATAAGTGCATGCACCTACACTCATACTCTGGAGAACCAAAGCATGAGTGCCGCCACATACAC
>NW_017537090.1:309347-335258 GCF_001853355.1 Bactrocera latifrons | reverse complement strand
TCCACATTGGACTAATGCCCTTCCTGCATTTAGGTTTAAACCCATGCCACCACGAATCTCCACAAAGGGCCAAAAACCCAATGAGCAGATTGGAGCGAACTCCAAGGSCAAACTGCTCCCCGTGGTACCATGTTATAGTCTTTGGTGTGACCTGTAGCACTACATATATGTACATATATGTAGCGCTACTGCCAGTCGAGCCTCTGGGAAACCCAAGAACCCGGCTGTATGATTGACATATCTCGCAAAACATTCGAACGCGATGTTTCACAGACCTCGTCGGGGTACCAGGAATAAAAAACATAGCGTACAATAAACATCTTACGATGAATACTATAGCACTATGTCTGACATGAGCTATGCTGACATTTCAAGGCAAGCCCAAAAAGACAGACATWGTGCATGTGGATTTTAGTCGCCTCTTACGACAGGCATGCCTTACCACGGGTATATTCGGTTTCCCCCCCAACCTGGAGGGGTCCCCCCTAACCGCAGGGGGAAACAATTTGGACAATATTACTTGGCGGATTGAGGCGTGAAGCAATTCGTCGTATACGGCGGGATTTGTAAACAAAAAGTTCATGTATTTTTTTACCACCGCCGACCCACTCTAGCAGAATTGTGACTTACTTTTTAGACAAATTCATGATGAGAGTACTCGATCAGGCAATGTATTCGTCTGAATTGGCTCCTTCTGAAACTGAAAAATCTCCTTTCGAGACAGGAAAATCCGATCCATGAGTTCATTGAAGCCATTCAAAGCCTTTAGCTGAAAAGACTAAGCGTTAGACACCCATGTTTTGTCTCAAAACTAGAATATTTTGAAGTCGATCATTAAGATTTGTATTAAAATACGCAAATATGTTTATTTTTTGTTATAAAGGGTACACATCTTTTCTTTTAAAATATATTAACTGATCAGAGGCGATGTAGAATTCGTAGAATAGAAGAAGCAAACGCGCTCAAGCTTCTAGCAGAGATCCAAATGATATTGTATTTAATATAAATATAATTTTTTTTAATATATAATAAATATATCACTTTAAGCATTTTAAGAGTGTCAAACAGAGAAAACCGTACGATTTATTGGATTTGTCTCTGTGTACTAGAATGTCGTGGAACCACCTCTCCGTCATCATAACGCCACATGTGCGCATATATAGTTACATACATACATATGTACCTACATATGTATATTCAAGAGCATCTGTTTAACGGAGCATAGCTGGAAGAGTAGTAGCTCAACGACAACAAAACCGCTCAGTTCATCATTCGTTTCGTAGACATCGCGTTAAACGGACGTGCTCATTTGTAATTTCCATCGGTTTTTGACAGGTAATAAGTAGTTCAGCACAATTTTCTTTTTACTTAGCAAATTATATTATCAAATAAAATCTGCGCATTTAAAATGAAAAGGAAAATCAATTGGATGCTAAAGCTTTTAAGAGGACAAATTGTTGGTGGAAGCTTTGTGTTATTAGCGGTGTATTGCTTTTAACTGTGCGGCTGCCATTTGTGCATAGTAATCACTATGTAGCGATAACCTCACTTAGTTCGTTACAGACAAGTGTACTGTAAATTTATTTTCTATAAACAACACCACTTGCTTGCGATTGACACTAAAAATTGAAATAAACTTTTATTTACCTTTTCTGCTTTTCTACAGCATAAAATTACAACGAACAACTTCAATAAAATATAGAACAACAACAACGATTGGCATATTTACAAAGGCACTATTGTAGAACGGGTCAGAAGCAAGATGGGCACCGCAATTGGAGCCATACCTAGGCATACGGCTTATCTATTGCGTTTGAGTTTTGTTTTGTTGTTGTTTATTTTCGCAAGTATTGATAAGACCAGTGCATTGGGTCGATTCCGTAATGGGCGTTACGATGATGGCTTTCTAGGCGAGCCGAGCAAGTTCGAGTCACTGCGACGCAAGCCAGAACCGGAAGACAAATGGTTTGAGCAAAAGCTGGATCATTTTGGTCAAAAGAACAAGGAACTCACTTGGAAGCAGGTATGTATGATTCCGAATATAATAATTTAAAAATACATGGATATATGTACATTTTTTCATTTTGTTTCTACAGCGTTATTTTGTGAATGATGAGTTCTATCGCAATGACAGAACAGCACCAGTTTTTCTAATGATCGGCGGCGAGGGAGAGGCATCGAAACGTTGGATGTCTGAAGGTGCTTGGATAAAATATGCGGAACACTTCGGTGCGCTTTGCTTTCAATTGGAGCATCGCTTTTATGGTAAAAGTCATCCCACAAGGTGAGAGTACTTGGTACTTTCCAGCAATTAAGTTTATATAATTTTGTTTATGCTCTTTTGTAGTGATCTCTCCACGAAAAATCTGGTATATCTGACTTCAGAACAAGCGCTTTCGGATTTGGCTAACTTTATACGCAGCATGAAAAAAGAATACAACATGAATGATAATCAAAAATGGATAGTTTTCGGAGGTTCTTACCCGGGCTCACTGGCAGCTTGGGCACGTGAAAAGTTCCCTGATCTAATACACGGTGCTATAAGTTCAAGTGGGCCGTTATTGGCTAAAGTCGATTTTAAAGGTAAGATTCACATTTTTTAAATAGTATTGTAGAGCTTATCAAGCTGCGTCTAAACTGTTCATGGATTTTAAAGGGTGTTATAATATCAGAAATATGCATGGATTGAAAGTTCGACTAATTTCTTCGATGATTTTTTTTCATCGCTCAAGTTTTCATTCATGATTGTAATACAAGTTTTTTAATTATAATACTTTAAGAAAAAACTACTCACTTCGATACATAAATAATCTATAAATAAAATTAAAAAATTATAAGAGTGAAACGTACTTCCAACTTCCTTGTAAATTAAGCAAAAATAAAAGAGAGCATGAGAATAAGAATGTTATTACATTTACAATTCGTAGAAAAATCCTTTTTTGGTTTTGTGTGGGACTTTAGTATTTAACTTTCATAGATACACCACTAAACTCCCTTTAAATATCTTTACAGAGTATTTTGAGGTGGTGAAAGCTTCCTTGGCCACATACTCCACTGATTGTTTAGAAGCTGTGGGTCGTGCATTTGCACAAGTCGAAATTTTAACACGTCATATGATCGGACAACGTAATTTGGATGAAAAATTCAAGTATTTAGCATGCTAAAGGTCCAACCTCTCACCCTTTTTAAACGTTTGATTTTCTTTCAGAACCTGCACACCTATCAAAGACTCGATAAATAATCCATTGGACATGTCCAACTTCTTCGAATCTTTGGCTGGCAACTTTGCTGGTGTTGTACAATATAACAAGGACAACAGACCTAGCGCCAAATATACAATCGATGATGTAGGCTTTTGAAATTGAAAATAATATATTTTTACTTATCTTGTACTTAATAATCTTCAACAGCTGTGCAACGTTATGGTCAATACTACCATTGGTCCACCGGTTACTCGTCTGGGTGTGGTTAATGATATGCTTTTGACTGAGTCAAAGGAGAAATGTTTGGATTACAAGTATGATACAATGATCGCTGAGCTAAAAGAAACTTCTTGGGATGCTAAAGCCTGTAATGGCAGTCGGCAGTGGACCTATCAGACTTGCAATGAATTTGGTTTCTATCAAACCTCGAATAATAAGAGTGACACGTTCGGTGATCGCTTTGCGGTTGATTTTTTCATTAAGCAGTGCATGGATGTTTACTCAGAAAGGTACCAACCCCGTTAACTACACACTATTTTCAAATTAACTCTTTTTCTTTAACTATCTCATACAGTATGGACTCGAAATACTTGGAGCAAGTTGTCTCACAGACAAATAAAAATTATGGCGCACTGAAACCCAACACTACAAATGTGCTCTACGTACACGGCTCTATTGATCCATGGCATGCACTCGGCTTGACTAAATCGAAGAATCCGAAATTGCCCACAATTTATATTGAAGGTGTGTTAACACCTATTACAGATGAATAACAATATCTTTTAATGCTTTCTCATTTCCTCTTAGGTACTGCTCACTGCGCCAATATGTACGAGCCGGCTAAATCCGATCCACCACAACTTGTAGAGGCACGTAATAAAATTATAAAATATCTTGCCCAGTTGCTGGAAAATTTCAAGTTGGAGCGAGCCTAAATACATAGTAGGAAATAAGGTTTATTGAGAGAACTAATAAGTTTTTATTTTACGCTGATACCAAATCAAACTCGAATGTAATTGAACAAATTCTATCGAATATATACCCTACTTGTAAATACATACATATATATTTTTATATAAAAGTTGATTTTATGAGTTAATTGAAATATCCATTACGGAAGTAGTAATTTCGAAGCACAGTAACAGTTTTTCATAGGATCGTTATGAATATAGAATCAATAGGGAGTCAAAAAGAAAACATATTGATTTTCATTTAATGCCTTTTTAAAAGGGGTGGGAATAGTCCGATTCTGCTTAATTGCTGTCCATAGCCTCGGATGGAAAGACGGTCACTTAACTCTATACTTATCTTGAACAAAACTTAATAGTCTGGAGCAACATGTTACGAGAGTCCATATGATTTCCAGATAATACATTAACATTAATAAAACTAGGTAAAAATACTCTGACACTCTGATTACGCCGAGTTAACAACAACGCGCCAGTGGTTTCTTTTTTCATAACGTGAGGCCGATTGGAAATTCCAAGCGAAGCCAGATCCTTCTCCACCTGGTCCTTCCAAAGGAGTGGAGGTATTCCCTTTCCTCTGCTTCCCTCGACGGGTATTGAAAATTTTCAGAGCTGGAGTGTTTTCGGCCATACGTACGACATGATCTTGCCAGCGCAACCGCTGTCTCTTAATTCGCTGAACTACATATGCATGGCAATGCCATCGTAATTCTCATACAGCTCATCGTTCCTTCGAATGCAATATTCGCCGTAGTCAAAGCGCAAAAGACCATAAGTCTTTCGCAGAACCTTATCTTTCTCTCTGCCTCTGCACCATAAGCAGGGCGGGAATAATGTGTGACTTATAGAGTTTGATTTTTGTTCGTCGAGGGAGGACTTTACTTCTTAATTGCCTACTCCGAAGTAGCACCTGTTGGCAAGAGATATTCCGCATTGGATTTCGAGACTGACGTTGTTGTTGCTGTTGATGCTGGTTCCAAGATAGACGAAGTTATCTTATACTTCGATGTTATGACTGTCAATAGTGATGAGGGAGCCTATTCGCTAGTGCGACGACTATTTGTTTGATGACAGGAGATATTTCCTCTTGCCCTCGTTCATTTCCAGACCCATTTGCTTTGTTTACTTATTCAGTCTGGAGAAAGCAGAACTAACTGCGCGGTTGTTAATGATATCAATATCATCAGATGGTACCTTCTGCAGCTTGAATTATTTTCTCCAAAAGTAGGTTGAATAAGTCACACGATAGGAAGTCGCCTTGTCTGAAACCCCGTTTGGTATGGAACGGCTCGGAGAGGTTCTTCCCGATCCGTATTAGTTTTGCGGGGATACCAAATTCAGACATCGCGGCATAAAGTTATCTCCTTTTCGTGTTGTCGAAAGCAACTTTGAAATCGACGAAGAGGTGGTGTGTGTCGTTTCTCCTTTCACGGGTCTTTTCCAATAATTGGCGCATGGTGAATATCTGGTTGGTAGTTAATTTTCCAGCTCTAAAGCCACACTGATAAGGTCCAATCAGTTTGTTGACGGTGGGCTTTAAATATCACACAATATGCTCGATAAAAATTTATACGCGATGTTGAGGAGGCTTTTTCCACGGTATTTGGGGGGTCTATCTTTTTGTGAATTGGGCAGAGCACACTTAAATTTCAATCGTTGGGCATGCTTTCGTCCGACCATATTCTACAAAGAAGCTGATGCATGCTCCTTATCAGTTCTTCTCCGCCGTGTTCGAATAGCTCGGCTGGCAATTCATCGGCCTCCGCCGCTTTATACAGAGGCGGGTGCGAATCTTGGCTGCAACAAGATAGTGGTTCGAGTCGATGTTAGGACCTCGGAGCGTATGCACGCCTAAAGCCCGGAAATGTGTCTTCCGCCTATCACAAAATGATCGATCCTGTTGGTGGCTTTTCGATCCGGAGACAGCCAGGTACTACAGATAACCATATTTCATAATCCATCACCATCAACCCGTTTGAAGATGTTTCCTCGTTGCGGCTGAATTTACCGACTACTGTGTCAAAGATACCTTCCTTGCCCACACTGGCGTTAACGACGCCAAGCACGATTTTGACATCGTGGCGGGGGCAGCACTCATAGGTACGATCCAAGCGCTCATAGAACTCATCTTTGGTCACATCGTCCTTCCCTTCCATCGGGGCGAGGGAGCAAATCAGCGATATGTTGAAGAACTACTGATGGAGGTTGTGGCTAGACGTTCATCCACCGGGATGAATGACAGTACTCGGCGACGGAGTCTCTCTCCCACCACTAATCCCACACCAAATTTGCGCTCCTTTTTATGGCCACTGTAGTAAATGCCACAAGGATCTACTCACCTCAGTCCTTGTCCCGTCCAGATATATTTTACCAAAAAAAAAAAACGTAAATGAACAATGAACTGAGATGCAACAACACTTATGCCAGAGCTTTTTCGAATCGTCGAAAGGCTTCTCAAACTCTATTTTTGTTATAGCTTTTAATGCGGTATCGTTACAGTACTGCCTTGGCCAAGAATTCACGAAAGAATTCTTGCATCCATTTCGTTAGCGAACAAAAATCGTCAAACTGGACACGTCTAAACATAGCGGCTTATACAGGCAAAGTAAGCAATGAGTACAGCTGATAATTCTATCGTACTTCATGGGAAGAAAAGTAAAAAAAATGTCACTTGTACTTACAATTGTGTAGAATTTTATATAGATCATAATCAATATATATGAATATATATAGTATATAGTATATGTATATATGTATGTATATAGTAGGTATTTATTTTCAAGCGTGTCCCCATCACGCGATGACCAAAGTCATAAATGTAACACGACCTGTCGAGCTTTCTTAGCAATTGTAAACAAAGCCAGTGTCTCTTTTGCTTTTGTATTTTTCTGTGGACGAAATGGTCCTAATTTCTATTTCTTGCTTATTGGATTTCTACAATTTAAGTTTAAGAGAAAACTCTTAATATAAGAGAGGATTCTTTGAAAGTCTATTTATAGTACTAACAGTAGCATACGAAGAACTGTTTTTTCTGATCTTTGTATTGAACCAAATAAACCTTATAAAACCAGTGTTATATCTCTAAATAATCAATTACGACTTTGACACCAAGCAAGCCACATACACGTATGTATTTACAGTTTTGATCGGAGTATAGTGCCCGGTTTATTAAACAAAAAATATATTTGTGAAAAACAAAACAATTGCTAATTAAAGTGCGGAATACATTGATTTTAATCAAAGAGCAAAACAAATATATTCAAACTAATTAAAAACAAACATAATCAAAGAAATATTTAATAAAGTCAATAAACAGTTTATCTAGAATAGCGTAATCGACGTTTGGACGCAGAATGTCCGGGAGTTTATCGATCCTTATCATTGATCGCCTGCAATTGACGACAATTTGCTTGTTGATATTTACTTTTAATAATCTTGATAATGCAAAGGCATTCGGACCACGTCGTAGTGCCCTTTACACTATTGATGAAACGAGCCAGCAGTTAACACCTGACGACACACCAGAACCGCAAGAGAACTGGTTTCAACAAAAACTCGATCACTTCGATGACAAACAGGAGAATATAACATGGAAGCAAGTAAGAAAGACAGTGACAATGGCTTTGAAGTATTATTTAAATACTATATACATCATACAACCTTACTCTGTATGAACATATATAGATACAGTACACAATTAAAAAGATGTCCGTAGTAGTCCGTCTGGCTGTTATAAAGCAAATGAAGGAAACCATTAAACGAGGATACTGGTCAGGTAAATTATATATTATGTTAGGGAATTTATGTTTATCGATAAACATGTTCCGAGCATGTTGGAATTTGATTAGGGAGCATTTTGGTCATCATTGTTATTGATTTTCGAGGTGTTAAATAACAGTAGAGTTCAGAGAAAGGATTATTTGTCTCGACATTCTCTGATCGATAGCTAATATTAACTACTCTTACTACGGCGACAAAAAAATATTTACCATATTGTCTAAGTTTGGCCGTCAATATTTCGTCACGTACAAAATTTTTAGGACTAATATGTATAGATAATGCTTTATACATTAACTTTAATACCTTCTTACCAAATATCCATACACACTCATTTTCTTTAGCGTTACTTTATGAACGATGCATTCTACCGCAATGACAGTGATGCACCTATTTTTCTCACAATTGGTGGAGAACTGGCGATCTCACCGCGTTGGGTGACCAAGGGATCTTGGATTAAATTTGCCGAACACTTTGGAGCCATGTGTTTCCATTTGGAGCATCGCTTCTATGGTAAAAGTCAACCGAAAAGGTGAGTCATGTCAATTATGGTACGGGTTTGTTAGGAAGTGAAGGAGTTGGGAGAGCGGTTGTCATAATACGTTGAATCGAGAAAAAGCCTAGAATTAAGTATAGAAAATTGATGTTAAAACTGATAATAAAAATAAAGATCTGGATGTTAGTAATTGAGATAAATTAATGTCTAACTATTCTCTTTGGTGGCAAAAGAAATCTTAAACTAAGTTAATCCCTACTAAGTGAATGATTTTCCTCAGCTACTAATTGCTGAAGAAATCTGTTGTTGATTTTAGTCCATTTTCTCTCTGTTGCAGCGATCTCTCATACGAAAATTTAAAGTTTCTTACCTCGCAGCAAGCTCTAGCCGATGTGGCTTATTTCATACGAAGTATGAATGTAAAATACAATTTCAACAGTAAGCAAAAATGGATTGTCTTTGGTGGATCTTATCCCGGTGCGTTGGCGGCTTGGGCGCGTCAAAAATATCCGCATTTAATATATGGCGCCATCAGTTCGAGTGCACCGCTTTTGGCAAAGGTGGATTTCTTTGGTACAAAAGGAAAAATATATATTTTCGAAACCCTTCTAAAATTTCTTTTGGCTTAGAGTACCTTCAAGTTGTCAAAGCCTCACTGACAACTCATTCCGACAACTGCTTGAAGGCTTTAGGAAGAGCCTTTGCTGAGTTAGAAACACTCATACGCCAACCCATTGGCCAACGAAGTGTGAATGAGAAATTTAAGTAATTTTTATATAATATTTTGAATTCCTGCTTATGCATATTATAAAAATGAAATGTTCTTAGTATCTGCACACCAATTGAAGAATCGGCTACGAAGCCATTGGATATGTCGAACTTCTTTCAAAAATTAGCCGATAATATTGCTTTTGTGGTGCAATTCAATAAAGTCAATCGACCCGAAGCTTATTATACCATCGATGAAGTGAGTAAAAATAAAATGTTATATATACATACTTTTTAATGATTTTTTTTTTTTTGGTAAAAGGCCTGCAATGTTATGGTCAATGACACCATTGGACCACCCTTTGAACGCTTGGGTATTGTAAATGGCATGGTTTTGGAGAATTTGAAGGAAAAATGCCTAGATTACAAATACGACAATATGTTGACTGAAATGAGGAATATTTCTTTGTTCGCCAAAGTAGCTAACGGTACACGCCAATGGACCTATCAGACTTGCAATGAGTTCGGTTTCTATCAAACGTCAAACGATAAGAATGACACATTCGGTGATAAATTCAAAGTCGACTTTTTTATTAAACAGTGTATGGATATTTTTTCAGAAAGGTGCGAGGGGGGGCAAACATTATTATTTAATTACCATTAACTCTCAATTAAATTAATTTTTTTCTTATTTTTATGCAGCATGGACGCAAAGTACTTGGAACAAGTTGTTTCGCAGACAAATGAGTTTTATGGTGGACTTAATCCCAACTCCACGAATGTCCTTTACGTACACGGCTCAATAGATCCATGGCATGCGCTTGGTTTGACCGCATCGAATAACCCAAATATACCGACCGTTTTTATTGAAGGTATGCCCTTGTTCTATCCGTGGAGATAATATAGTGCTTCCTATATATTTTTTATCTAAATAGGTACTGCACATTGCGCCGAAATGTATGATGCTGCTAAATCTGATCCACCTCAACTCAGCGAGGCACGTAATAAAATATTAGATTATCTTGCACAATTATTGACGAACTCCAAGATGTGAAGTGGCTGAAAAGGGTTTCTTTAATTAAGTACCAACTTACACAAAATATATTTGTATACATTTCATACAAACATAAACAAAACAGAAAAAATGAACACTTTTTCCATCTTCACCTTTTTGATTGCTGGTATGGATATGATGTGTTTTTATTATTGTTCAGCACAAATATCTTAAAAAACTTCTAAACTGCAAATTGGTATTTTTTTTGCTTTGCTCATTGATGAATAGGAAGTCTATACATTGCATAACACGTCAGTATTATTACGACAATTCCGTTCTGGATCGATTCAAACCTACAAAGTGGATGAAAATTCAGGAAGCGTTATCTCGCCGAAGTATATGCTTACATCCATTGAATTGTCCACTTTACTCAAAGGAAGTTTTCTTTCCAAAAACGGTGACCTTTTATTTGATCTTTGTTTGCAAATTGCAAAAGAAATCATTTTCAGTTCGGCAGTAATTATAATCTAATTTAAAATAATTACAGGTTTCAAAGTCTTCCATTAGCGATTATTCTCTGCAAAATATCAAACCTTAAACCAAACAATTAATTCTCAAAATATTAGTGATTTCAAAAACTCTGAATGACAGCCTTAAAACTTTTAATAACACGGTCGCTTTTAAAAAATTATATTAATATTCAATACAAGCTCCAGTGAAGAATTATAATCCGATTATAGTGATCTTCCAACTTGTCTCGCCATTGACGGTTACGTTCTCAGCGCCATCATTTTTGAAGAAATATTGACCGATGATTCCACTGGCCAGAAACCACACCTTTTTTTTCTGAACGAAAAGGTACCTCTTGAATCTCTTGTTCTTCGTGTTGATCTTCGTCCCAAAAGCGGCAATTTTGCTTGTTTACATACCCATTGAGCCAAAAATGGGTCCCATTGCTGAACAAAATTTGGCTCGAAAACGTCGTCTTCTTGGACTTGGGAAGGTTGAGCGGCTTCAATTCTTGCACAAGCTGTATTTTGTACGGTTTCAATTTATGATCTCTATATAAAACGCGCCAAGTCGTTCCATAGTCGAATTAACTCTCCACAGTCTTAGTGTGTACAGCCACGGCTTTTATATTTTCTTCACTACGGGCTTGATGTGGTCTATTCGGTCTAATAATGAATACTGGGAGAAATTGCTACTTTAACTTGGATTATAATGGAAATATTAAATTTAGTGTCACGCATTTCAAAAAACCTATTATACATATATTTGTAAAATATATGTTTCAAAACTAATTGTTTATTGAAAACAGTATAAATCCGGGGTGGAAGGGTTACATATATAAATTAAAAAGCAGAAAACTAAAGCTTTTAAAATTAAAAATAAAGAAAACTGGCTTACGAGTCGACTATTCTAAATATTTTCCATTGTGTTGACAGTATTCGGAGCTACTGTTATAATATTTACCATACATAAATAAGGTAAAAACTAGTATTGTTTAATTGACTCCAAACGCTGGATTAAAATAAAAATTTCTGCCCATATTATGTGATAATTATATTATTTCTAAAATGTTTTCAAAATCCTTCATGCCAAGTTACTGTACTTATTCTCCGCAAAACTTTTCCTATTAGCACTTGCTTCGTCCGAAAAATTCAATTAACGCTTGTAATAATTTTGAAGAAGAAGTTTTACTTCATTTAAATAAGTTAAAACCATCTTTTAATTACCAACCGGGTATGATATCTTCGTGCTTCCTGAAAAATTGTGCCGGATATATTTGGCTTTGGCAGGGTTGTCTAAGTCCTCTGTTAAACAAGTTATATTCCCTTTAATTTGAAATCAGTCATTAATCAGTTTGCATAAAAGTGGTTTTAGGTAATCCAATGAAAACTAAAGTGGAAACAAAGCTATCAGTAATATCTAAATTGTTTGAAGTTATTATTGTAGACCAAATAACTTTTTCAACTTTTCCATTAATTTCTTGTGCTCATTATGGATTTCGTAAATGGAAATCAACTGTACCAAATTTGCTTGGATTTGTGAGCCATGTATCATTGTGTTTTATGGAGCATTAAGGAATGGAAGTTATGTATGTACATTATTTGACTTTAACAAATTTATCTTTAAAGCAAATCCCTCGACTGTCGTATACAAACTTGATCACCATGGTTGTGAAAAAAGGTGTCTTTAGTGTTGGTAGTTTAGTGGAACCCTTCCTGCTAAAATCTTGCAGATAAAATTTCATTATAATGTGATATTGAATTCTAGCTTTGTTGCTGTATCTGAGTAATTTTGGCTCTCGACGCTTAAAAAACTCTTTTGACTTTCATGATGCGGCCAACTCCGTACGTATGCGAATCGCACCTTTTTCGTATGCTAGTAGCGAGGAGTGTAATCGTTGAGTTATTATAAAAATATAAGAATAGCGCATCAATTGTCCAACAAGTGCGAAATTTTTACACTAATTATCTAAAGCTAAGCTCAAATTACTCTCTGTCTGGTAGAAATGATATGAACTTCTTAGAGGTGTTCGTACTCATAGATTGAGAGCCATTGCAATCTGATGTCCATATAACAGTTTTGCGCTTAACAACCGTTAGCAAAAATATTAGTTGAAATGATTTATTTTTTATTTTAATGACAAAAATAATTAATAAATATGTTAACATGGGAGCTAAATATGAAATTTATCTAATGAAATACAAACATACTAGCTAATTTAATTTCAAAAAAATCGTTGAACATCAGATGGAAAAGAGCGCCATAGTCAACGTTCTTCGATCGAAAAATTCAAAATGCGTTTTGTTTTGCGTAATCAACAAACACATACACACATTTTACCATTCCTTTTTGGCCTTAGCCATCCGTTCATGCATTCGCTTCCAATACCATTGCACAGAATCGTTAGCGATTATATGTGTGTCGATTAGTTTCTTCGTATGAATATAGAGCCACACGCTTACATCCCACAGCAGAGCAAGCACACGGAAGAGGAATCTTTCCACTTGTTCGCGATCCGGTAAACTGGGTGCAGATACATTCTGCGTCGAGCTGGTGGTTTGATGCTCTCGCTTGGCATTATCGGCGTAGAAGCGAACGGCTGTGAATGTGAAGGGAGCAATTGCGTTGAATCTGATGAAATCGCATTGCGCGCGTACATTCTCTGCATAAAAGGAAATCGAAAGTAAAAATTGTGAAATACACATAGATAATACAAACAAATATACTATTTAAATTGTCTATAATTACTGTGAATTAGTTGTATTCGGGAACGCACAACTTACCGGTCAAACCATTTTGTATGACTGCGTTTGTAAGAACCAAATTTCTATGCTGATCCAGACTCGCCACCACGCTTGGACCACTACTTCTCGCTGCAGTTGCACTCACAAGTGTTGGTGTTATTCGCATCGATTTGGAAAGCAACATTTCCCTTTTTGATTTTTTGATTTATTTGGGGCGAAGATATGATAAATTGTCACTACTTTCGTTGGAAAACTGCGAAATTAATGGAAGAATAATTTATATTTACAAATGTTGCAACCGGTTGGAATTGCGTTTGTTTGGCGTTGATGAGATCACTAGCAGACTGATTCAATTCGCACTTGTATACGCTTCGCTTGTGCAGCTTTTTAGCTTTGCCTACTCGCTGAGTGGTTTGATTGGAACTTTTGTGCGTTTATGTGTTGTTTTTGTTTTTTTTTTGTGGAAATAAGCTTTTGACAATTTCGCAATTTGTTTGCTTTCTGTCGTAAACTTTTCTTTTAGCTTTTGACAGTTATGTTTTCATTTATTTAATTCAAAATTCAAAGGTTCCTTGATTTAATTATTGTGTTTTTGGAGACAATTTAAAAAAGTTATTAAATTAATTGTTCATATTTTGGAATTGAATTGTCATTTAAGTAACGGAACCAAATACATATTTTATGCCGACAAGATTTACTTTAGACCCCAAATTTTTGATGATTGATTAAGGGGTTGTTATATCCACTTTTGAATTTGAAAAAATCGATTTATTTTTTAAACATACATATTTACATATACACATTAAAAATTTTTTTTCTAATATTTTTTTTTAATATCACTATTTGCTCAAAATACACCATTTATCTTGGAACGTTCGCAATATTATGAGATTAACTACACGAATTTTAGTGGGAAAAGTAAACCTCGTCATTAACGACAAAATAAACGGATGTACATTACTGATCGCTTTCAAATTGTTGGAACAATCAATTCAATATTTTGCGAAACTACTAACCTTGGATTACGAGTGGGACCTCCAGTCAAATACCTATTCCTTGAATGAAGAAACTGCGGCTAGAGTGGGCAAAATCACACAAAACTTGGACTTTTCCGACGAATCCAAATTTAATTTGTTTGGACCCGATGGAAACGCTGCACTGCGTCGTAGGAAAGAAGAGCATTTTTTGGAAAGCTATGTTTTACCTGCAGTGAAGTAGAGCGAATACTTTAATCGTGTAGGGGGCCATAAGCAACGTTGGTGTTTGTTCTTAAAGAAATTGTGAATGTCGGAAAATTGCAATTTTGAGAGAAGACGTTTTGACAACTATCGAACAGCTGCTCGAACATACTAAAAAAGTTTATTTTCATGAATCATCTTCAGCTCGTTGCCATAGGGCAAAACGGTAATTAAAGCATAAAAAGGATTATCGAATTGAATCTCTCATGTGGGCAGGGGACAGTTCAAATCGCGATTCAATTGAGAACTGCAAAACAGTAAATCTAACACTATATTTATAGTGCACCGTAAAAAATAATAATCAACACTGAATGGACAATCGAATAAAAATGCATCAGCCTTAACTATTTTGTTGGTAACAACTCAAATTGCAATATTTCTATTCACCAGAATAATTTGTTCTTTTCGGAATATTTATTATTGTGACCATTTTTGTTTATAAGTATATATAATGTCTTAGTAAAAGGATTAGGAAATAAAACCTTTCAATAACTGGCAAATCGATGGTTTATAAATTTTCTGGGTTTTATGTTGTTGTTGCTTTTGTCGCGCAGAAAACCTTTTTGAAATAATTTTGAAGCTGATTTTTATGAGCCCAAGGCCTGTTACCGAGTTGACAGGTCCTGCTCTGGTTACGCAGACCCGAGTGTCATAAAACGGATATAGTTGTTGTTGTAATGAATATGAGCTGACTTGATGTAGTTAGACTACAATGAAAGGTTGGATAAGTGCGTTTGACATTAATTTTCCAGGGTAAAGTTTGGATAAGTAATGGAGTTTCTTGTGGAAACCCAAATATCTCTTCAGCTTAGGCTGATGTACTATTTTCAAAATGGTATCTAACGGGTGATCCAAGTAGAGACACTTTTTTCAATAGCCTTTTTTTGACTGATCACGCGTCAGTCGTGTCAAACTGTCATGTTATTTTTGTTCAGTATTGTTTGGCAGTTCATCTTTTAAAAACTTATCCCTGTACGTCTACAAATTGTTCAACTTTATTACAAAAATTCACATTCTTTAAAGAATGTGTTACGCGCGCTTTGCTCAACTTATTTTCAACATAATCGGCCTACTGAGCATACAGAAGATATAATAAGCAAAATTGCCGCATTTAGGACGGAAAGCAAACTCAGCTGCCATTTTATCCAGAAAAAAACATCAGTTTGCTTTGGTTTGTGAGCTAGTGGAAATATCGCTCCATATTTTTCCAAAATGATGACGGTTAGAACGTAACCGTCAATGCCGACCGTTATCACACTGATAATAGACTATTTGATGGCTGAAATTGAAGCTCGTGATCTCGGCGACATTTAGTTTCAACAAGCGCCGTCTTCATACACATCGCAACAATCAGTTGATTTATTGAGAGAACACTTCAGTGAGCAGATAATTTTATGTTTTGGGTCAATTGGATACCAAGATCTTGTGATATCACACTTTTCTGTGGAGATATGTAAAGTCTAAAGTATATACTGACAATCCCGCTTCCATTCAGGCCTTGGAGGAGAACATCATTCGCCAGTTGCCAGTCGAAATGCCCAACAATTGAAACAGATAATCTTCAAAAAAAGAATGCCAAGGAATGTTCCTTCGAATGATAATAAACATTTCTCATTAAATTTGAAGATTCTGTGTTTTTTCTTTAAAAAAGTAGGGAATCTATATCAATCAATCAATTATCAATGAATTCTACTAGACCATTCTTAAGTAAATCGCTTGGCTTCTTCTTATGGAGCACATAGGCGTCTTTGCATGAGTCATCCTATCACTA
Source organism: Bactrocera latifrons (assembly GCF_001853355.1). NCBI lineage: Eukaryota > Metazoa > Arthropoda > Insecta > Diptera > Tephritidae > Bactrocera > Bactrocera latifrons. The sequence continues at coordinate 318,849 of NW_017537090.1, read as the reverse complement.
CAGGTAATAACTTGGTGTTCGAAATTTTTGGAAAATTTTCTGTTTTGGCCATGAATTTGTTAGCATTGCTCAGATGTACATAAAAACTGCCTATATTCCAGTTCTCTTTGAAGAAATTTAAAAATTCTAAATTAGTTTATCGCATAATTTATTTTTTAGTTTAATATATTATATAATATTTTGTACATTAAAACTAAAGTTACAAAATAAAAATAGTTTTTTCACTAACGTAAAAAAATATGTACTAATTAAATATGATTACTATTAGTAGCAGTAGCAGGAAGACATATACATTACTGAAAAATGTCATGTCAAAATTATTGCTTTTCGGCAGCATTACTTCGATTAAAAATTGCAAATTACAAACAAAAGCTTTCGTTCGGAAAATATTAATATTCGACACATTTCACACGTTGATGGAATATAAGATAAATGTAATAGAATGCAAAAAGCTTTTTATTTCAGAAACACTACATAATAATTGTTCATGTAAATTTGTTTTTGTCTCTTTATCTTTTATAAAAATCGTGCTGTTATACATTATTATTTAGTTGTGGATGTAAAAAAAAAAATATTCTTAGTATTATTTAAATATGATTGTAACGAAATATTTTGTGTTTTAGTAGTATACTTATTTTTTGCTGCTTTTAGTCAATAAATATTATAATTTTCGCGCATTGCACTCTTTAATTTGACCAGAGTAGCTTATTGTCAACTCCAGAGGAGTAATAATTAGATTTTGCAAACATTTTTTCCTACTTACATAACTATACACAAGCTACACATTTCCAATTGCATTCTCAAGTAGCTTTATACATAATAATACTAACATAAACGGTATATATTTTTAAATTTGTGCATATGCCGCAAGCTTTAGTGATCTTGAAATTGTACAAAGCAAAACTACTAGCTGCAAAATCATCGCTCTAACGCATACATATATATATACACAAATGTATGTGTGTAGTACCTACATCTTAGGTATGCGTGGTGACGTGGGAATGTTTGGATCAATGATCTATAATGAATACCAACAATACACCAGTGAAAAGCACTGCTCAAAAACATGCGTGCTTACATATTTATATTGTAGGGATATGCAAATGCAGTGTGGAAAAGATTAACTTAAATGCAAACGTATCAACTAGTTATAATGTAATTTTAGAAAAGCCCACAATCTCTGAGATTGTTCTTAATGATAACATCGGTGACGGCATCGAAAACAAAGCGCACATTGTTTGTGTCCGTTGCACATGTGAGATGCGTGTAAATCTCTTTCTGGTCTTTTCGTTTGTTGAGGCTCTCGAATTTAATGCGTATATAGTTGGTAGCGTCCTCATAAGTATTGGGACCTGAAATTAATAATTTATAAATATGTTTTATTATGCTGGCTTAATTATTAACTAAACTCACCTGTATATTCCGGAAAGCAGATTGTGAGTGGAGATCTTTTGATTTTTTCTTCGAATAAATCCTTCTTATTCAAGAACAATATTATTGATGTTTCCACAAACCATTTGGAATTGCATATTGAATCGAATAATTTGAGTGATTCAATCATACGATTCATTTCTTCGTCTTCGGCAAGTACCAGATCGTATCCTGTTTATAAAAATTCTAGATTAAAGTCAGAACTACTCAATATAGCGTAAGGCATTATAAAAAATTCAAGAAAAAATACCCTTCACAGCGGCGTTTCTTTTAGCAACTGTATGTATAAATAACTCTAAAAACGTAACTAGCTAACAAGACGAATTAAGTTCACATCGTAATCTTGATTTTGATCGGACTGCTTGAATGGCAGACATTGTGATGCGTTCTTTATTCGGAAATTGTCATTTTGCTTTGGGAATAATCTATGGATTTGGATGTTTTAGACAAAGTTTTCCCTGTTTAGTCAAAAAATATCCGTTAAAAGGCAACCTAGAGTGAGAAGGTGAAACATCTCTCCCCAGGATTTGGGACCCGCCACGTAAAAAGACATCCCCAATGAAAACAACAAAACAGCGTCGGATGAGAGACCCCCATTTTGGTGACGACACCTCTTGCAACAGGTGCTACTTCCGACTGAGTAGGCAATTGGGAAGTAAAGTCCTCTCTCGACGAACAAAGACCAAATTATATTGCTATATAGTGCAGAGGCCTGGACGATGACAACAACTGATGAGTCGGTGTTAGGAGTTTTCGAGAGAGAGGTTCTGCGGAAGATTTATGGTCCTTTGCGTATTGGCAATGGCGAATACCACATCCGATGGAACTATGAGCCATACGAAATATACGACGACATTGATAGTTCAGGGAATTAAAAGACAGCGGGTACGCTGGCTAATTCATGTTGTCCGAATTGATGAAAACACTCCAGCTCTGAGAGTATTTGACGCAGTACCCGTCGGAGGAGGCAAAGGAAGAGGAAGACCTCCACTTCATTTGAAAGACCAGATGGAAAATGATCTGGCTACACTTGGAATCTTCAATTGGCGCCAAAAAGCAAGAAGGAGGAACGACTGGCGCGCTGTAGTAAACTTAATTAAATATTACATCTGAAAAACTTTAAAGGGCATTTGTATACGATAAGTGGGTAATTAACTCCCGGAAGAGACCTTCAGTTCATATTTATATAAATATATAGTTCTTTTCGACTTACCCGACAATGCGACACAAAATATGATTGCCGTTACACCTTCAAAGCAATGAATCCATTTCTTGCGCTCCGAACGCTGACCGCCAACATCAAACATTCTGTAAAACAAATTAAATATATAATTTAACAAATCAAAAAAGAAAAAAAAACAAAAAGAAAGAGAAATTGGCTCACTTGAAATGCATTCCTTTACATGAGAATTGTGTCTCCACAATGCCTGTGGTCTTGACTCGTGTGCGCAGTACATCCTCCAGTGTTGGTATGTAATTTGGCTTTGATATTTCATCCAACAGGTTCAGATAGTATGCAGCCGAATCGTTTAGTTGGTATTCACGTGAACGTGAAAACGACTGTTGCACACCCGCATCGGCCCAGAGTTTCTTCATAAGAAGCACGATTTCTGGCAGCAGTATACCTTCTTCCGCTGTTGAGGCATATGTGAAGAATTGACGTGCTATTTCCGTTTTCGAGGGATCCGCAAAATCGATCTTCAAGTGACCCATGGCACGTATGATGGCCATCATACTCTGTATGGTGTTGCTGTAGACAACGCGACGATATTGCTCGCATTCTTCTTGGGAGTAGCCCTTGTCGTGGATAATTTTCATCTGTTTAACAATGGTGGATTTGCCAGATTCGCCGGCGCCTAGAATGAACGGGAATTGCAAAATGAAATATAAAATTAGTATGGTTGAAAACCTTTGCGGAACTTAGAAAAAATAAATTTCAAAAGATACTTATCTTTTTATTATTAAAATGAAATTTATCTGCTTTTGTTTACTATTTTTTTGATCTGATTAAAAACAGAATTTTAGCAGGTCAAACACGACCAAAATTTTGGTTAAACCGAATATAATCATAATAAGGATTGGATAAGGTGTCATCGACGTCATCCAATGGTAGGCCCAGGAAACGTGCTGTCTCGACGGGGTCGGGCTATAAGGTCGAGCTTTCAGATGTGCGAACAGATGGTTAGTGTCCCGCGGGTACTCATTGCATGCTGCTCATATGCATGTTTGATATGTCAGGGTCGATTCTGGATAAGCAGGAGTTTAACCTGCTACAGTATCCAGAACGAAACTGCGCAAAGGCCACTCTCGATTCTCGAGGCAACTATAGCTCCTCGTCTGCAATGTGTAGCGGTTTGCCTTCAAGTACGTCATTCATTGAGAGGGAGTCGTTGAAGGTGTTAATGGCCCCACTGTGAATAGCGGTCAGTGCATGTCTGAAGTTCTTGTATCCAAAGTCTAGTTGGCATATTGACGACGTAGTACGTACGGCGACGTAGTTGAGGAAGGACCTCTTGATGCTCCTAGCAGGGTGTTCCTCTCCAAGCAAGTGACGGTAGGGATGATTTGTGCGAAAACAGACCAGCAGAAACTGCTTGGAGACAAGCTCATTATGCTGCTTAATATAGCATACAGGTCTCACTGTTTAGTTGTTCCATGAGAGACATCAAGAGGCATCCTATTTTAGTCCTGAGTGCAGAGTTCTGACGTGTCTCTACTTTCCTCGTCTGAGTTTCAAGGCATCCAAGCGACCATAATGATGCGCCGTAGTTAAGGACTACACAACATACAACAGCCAGTTAAACATTACCGGAATTGACCCGGATTTTATTAGGCTAAGGGCTGTACTATCTGAGATTTAACCCCGTTAGATTCGCAAGTTGAGCAGTTTCTTTGACAGCAAAGAAGGTGTGCGAAATTTCAGATCGATATCTTAAAAAACTGAGGGACTAATTCGCTTATATACAGAGACAGACGTGGCTAAATCGACTCAGCTCATCATCCTAACCATTTATACGAATGTAAGTTTTAGCACTCCTTATCCTCGTTAATTAGGTTTGCCAAATTATTTCAATATGAATCATACAAAGGTCATCAACAAAAGGAAGAAATAATTTCAAAACAACACAATTCAAACTAATGAAATCTATCTATTCTATGGCAATAAACATTTAAAGAAGGATGAAAAGCATTATGTGCAAACTCATAAACAAAAGCTGCGGCAATTTAGCTATCGATTTCAAAGCTGACAATTTCAGCAACAACTGCCACACCCTCGTGAACGGGAGATAAACAGGCATACAAACATTTGGATACAACAAAAAAAAAAAAGAAAAATATTTATGAATGGAAAAAATTCTGTCTGCTTTTATGAATGAACGCAACAAATTGTCCAATTGAGAAGTTCAAAGTGTCAAAGTATAAATTTACGCTAACTCGAAGCGTAGTAAACGGAAAAGACAGAGAGCGACGAGAGCAGATGACACAGCGCCAAAGTGTGCAAAGCGAGAAAAGCACAATCAAATAATAAATAAATAAAGTCCAATACCAAATAGAGGAAGACTGATGTGTTCACCCTGATCATGAGACGATGCAGAGACAGATATGTGGGCGAGCTTGTTGGAGAAGTGGACACAAAGGCGGCTTGGCATTATACCAGAGTAATAGACACCCAAATATGAAATGTGTGTTAGTCAGCAGCTCGAAAAAACCAACTGTTGGTTCGGCTAATTGGATGCGCACACCCAACAATCGTCTGCTGTGCGCCCCGCAAATGACTAAGCGCAGCGCTAACCGCAAATGTCAAGAATTCAACAGATACACTCATAAATACATATATATGTAAATGGTTATGTTTACATAAGTTGAGAGTCTGTATCGTATACCATACCGTAATATCAACCGCATCGATCTGCAGTGGCGGAGGGATGCATCAGTATTTAAAGTATTTGTTGTCAATTGAAATGACTCAACTAATTTAGCAATTGTAAATATCAGTTATGGAAGAAGTTGCTTAGACATTACGAAGTAACGCCCACGAACCATGAACATCTTTGAAAGTTAAGGCTTATTAGGCTTAGGTTATTTTTAGGCAGATCACCTGTTTAGTGGGTTTTTATTCAAAATTCGACTTTGATTTTCCCCTTCCATTTCGTTAATTGTTTTAGGCTTCCAAAATTAATATTGTTTCAATTAGCTTGAAAGCTTAGATAAGTACATGTCCCAAAAAAACGAAAATTATGTAAAAATTTCGATTTAGTTTTTAAGTAGCGAGGCGTTGAATGAAGCAAGAATTCGTCATAGTAGAGCCTTGATTTCACTTCCAAAAACAGATATCCAAGTAGAGGTACTTTTTTCTATAGCTTTTTTTGACAGTCACGCATGAGTCGTGTCAAGCTGTCATGTTATCGGGGAAATGCTTCCGCCTGAACAAAAATTAAAAATCGTTCAACTTTCTCACGAAATCACGTTTCGTAAAGAATGTGTTTCGCGCGCTTGACTTAACTTATGGTCAACAAAATCGGCTCAGTAGACATTCGCAACACGATCACCCATCTTGAGACCCAGCATTCCTTATTGGATACTATTCGACTGAATAGACCACCCACGTCCAGCACGCACTGAAGAAAATATAGCAGCCGTAGCTGAGAGTGTACACAAAGACCGGATCGACGTATGGAACATTTTATGTCGGGATCTTAAATTAAAAGCATACAAAATACAGCTTGCGAAAGAATTGAAGTCGCTCGACCTTCCCAAGCAACATCTCTTCGCTCTATGGACTCTTAAAAAGTTATAAGAAGTTCGGCCGTTTTCGAGCCAAATTTTGTTCAGCGATGAGACACATTTCTGGCTCAATGGATACGCAAACTATGAAAATAGCTGAAGAGCAACCCGAAGAGATTCAAGAGTTGTTATTTCATACAGAAAAAACAAGGGTTTGGTGTGGTTTGTGGGTCGGTCGGTCTATATTTAATCAAAGATGATGCCGGTGGGACCGTTATCGCGCCATGATAATCGACTATTTAATGCCCGAAATTGAAACTCGTGATCTCGGCGACATTTGGTTTCAACAAGACGGCGCCACTTCCCACACATCCAATCAATCAATGGATTTTTTGAGAGAACCCTTTGGTCAGAAGATAATTTCATAGAAAATGAGACTTAACAAATGGATTACATGAGACCTAGCCCCCTTCAATTTGAAGTTTTTTCATGAAAGTAGGGAACCTCGAAGTACATAGATCATCCTTCATGACTATGAGACTGGAGTAACTTTTTAGCTGCAATGTTGCAATATTTCTTGCTGAACAAGGCATAGCGATAACGGAATATAAGGCCTAGTGAGATTTTTCAGAAGCTTTAAACGAAAATATTACGGTCAAGTCTTAATCGAGCAATTATTTCATATGATTGGCTACTATGAACTAGTTGCTTATAAATGCAGATTAAAATGTAAAAAAAAAATCAAAAAATATATGTATATGTATGTATACATATATGCACATCGATATATGCATATGTTGAGAACTAGATTGATATTAAAAGTGCAATTTCAGCATGAGCAAAATGCATTTCGATTATGTACACTCATACAAAATCTATATTTATATACAGTCCCACAAATTACGAACGAGAGGAAAAATGTAAAGTTGATTCATTAAAAATTAAAATTTAAATATGAATCAATACAAAAATATAATAATTTAAGCTTAATGTATAAGGCATATAAAAAATATTTTTTTTTAAATACGAAAAATATTTATGTTTTTATTAATGATTAAAGTTCAAACTTTGCATATTTTTTTTCTTCGTTCGTAATTTATTGGACAAGTACTGTATATGTTGTAAATTTATATTTACAGCCCAGAAATTTTTATTTGTCGGCAAAAACTTCTATGCAAAACAAGATCACATTTAAGCAGCTTCTTCACAAAGAAAACATCATAAAATAACCGTGCGCGGTATGGGTCTCGGTTACCACAAAATGAACTACTGGTATTGCTTGGCGGCACAACAAATATGTGGTAATATAGACACTAATAACAATAACAATGACAGCGACACACGCGAAGGGCTTATTAAATGACAGCATTATAATTATTTAATTACATGTCACGTATTAAATTGCCATACTTAACGCAATTAACCGATGTCAAAACCGATGCTGATGCCGGTGCCGACCAGCCAACGATGTACACGGTGGAGTATGAGTTCATTATGTTATGTTTAGTAATCGTATAGTTCAGCGCTCAACCGACAAACGAATCGACCGCAACATAAATAACTTCTATATAAAGGGTGTTCCACTAAGGACCAGTAGATATTGTAATGGTATTTCACGAAGGCCGCTAAGAATAATATTTCCGAAAGCTGATCAATCACCAAAATGACAGTGTTAAGCTCTAGGCTGATCTGTGTTGCCTGAAAGATGATCTCAAATACCAAAATCGTAGTGTTTGGCTTTAGGCTGATCACTGCCGCCTTAAGGGCCTATATACAAATTTCCAAAAAATTGCATATTTATTGGGTATAAACATTTGAGAATATTCTCCTAAGTTTAAGTTGATCCGGCCAATATATTCGGAGATCCTTATAAGCGCATTTGTAATAATTTCTTAACTTAGTGTAACTGCGTCGGAAAACTTTAAACTCTGCTTTCAGAACCGTTACGGAAACTTTCTACGAAACGGCTCGATCAATCGAATTGAATTTTTTACACGACCTTATTAGATATAGGTATTTAGCAGGTAATGATCAAAGAAGTAATATTTATGATAAAACTTTGAATTTTTAAGCCACACTGGCTTTCAATTTTGTCACGAAAAACAGACCATTTTGTCAAAAATCAAAAGTTAGAGTAGTAGATCAAGATCTGTATTCATCTCCTATTTTTTCAAAATGTATCACCGATTATTAAAACACATTAATTATTTATAAAATATAACGCCTCGTCTAAAAACACTTGAAAAATGCGTGTTTTGCTGGATTTTCCAAAAATAGACGTTTTTTATTGGGTACCTTAGTCGGCTAAAAGGAGTTTATCTATTGAAGGAATATTGGGAAAAAATATCTCGAAATTTACATTTTTCATATTGTATAACGGTGGGCCAGAGAGACTATTCCACATATGCACTTCAAATACTAACTGTAACTAGGTTCTAAGATTGAGTGGTGAGCCTAAATGAGAAAAAATTTCAGGAATTCAGTGAAGTATGTATATTCAAGTTTGACAGTCCGCATATAAATCCGAGTCCATTCTGACGATAGTTGCGCTTAATTAATTTGTGTTAATCTAATGTTCTGAAACAGGCCTGATTTATATGGGGATCATTCTATACAAATTTGATAAGAAAGTGATTAAATGCATTCGTTGCGACGCTCTGACTGATTTTTTACGAACGCGATAAATAAATCCAAACTTTTTGTCAAGGGCTATTTTACATAAAGAAACCTTACAGGAAAAGTAATTGGGCAAATTCATCAAACTATCGCACTGCCGATGATTGCTACGGCTACATGTCGTAAAACCTACTGGTTCAAATTGAAGCACCCCTTACTTACATTGTACATGTGCAAGTGTCATTAGAGTGGGCTTTTGGTGGCCAATATTGCCTTCACATGAGCGAAAGGCAACAAACTATTTATATTCATACGTACATACATACATATGTACACATATGGACAAAATAATAGGTGTATTACATTTTACCAAAAYATCGTGAAATCATATGCAATTAAAACAAATTTTTCTTTAGTAATAAAAGTATTTYTCTTTATTAAACAGAAATACTTTGCAATTTTCTTACTGTAAGCTTTAAAACAAAAAATTCAATTATAAAAACATATTTCCCTGGACAAAATAATAGGTGTAAAAAAGTTTTTTCAAAAAAAAAAAAAAAAATCAGTATATTATTTCCTTAGCCTATAAGTTTTTAATAGCCAGTATATCCTCCCTTGTTTTGGATAAGTTTTGCTATTCTCTTGGGCATAGACTGTACTAGCTTTTGACAAGTCTCCAAGGGAGTTGCATCCCACAATTCCTTAGTTTTTTGCCACAATTGCTCCTTGT
>NW_017537090.1:302222-308207 GCF_001853355.1 Bactrocera latifrons | reverse complement strand
AAATACTTACTTTGGTATGGTAAATAGTACGAATTAACAACTTCTTTACGAAAAATATGAACTACACCTATTTTAATGGCCAAGCAAAATTAAATGAACAATGATCACTCGTCACTAAAAAGCAAAATCACCGAATGAGTAATGCAAACTGTTGACACCACCATGCTACTAAAACGTGTCCATCATAAAAACATAGCGGTATTAATAAAAACATAGCGGTATTAAAAATAAATAATAAATAAATAAACAGTTACAACACTTTTTGACAAAAAAATGGCACCACGCATAGGCACACCTATTATTTTGTCCATATGTGTATATATGGAGGTACATAAATATACATACTTTCACTTTTGTTGCGATGGCTTGACACACGGACTCACGTCACTACATTACCACAAACGCTAGCCGACACTTGTAATATTTGCTTGTGCGCTTTCTGTGAATTTCTTTAACTATCCCTAAGCCTCTCCATGGCTTTATTGCTTTTTCAGTGCGTGTTGTTGTAACACTTGTTGCTGTGTTTACAAGTAATAATCGAGCAATCTATAGGGGCGTTCGAAGAGCGGAGAACTGTTTGCAATTGCGTGCAAAGTATTTTAAATCAAAAATGCAAATTAAAGGCGAATGGAAAGAAGAAGTGTAAGCTGGGCTTATTGCTGTGGCGTGCACTTGATTGAGGTTGGGTCAGCCTGGTTGAGTAGCAGCAGAATAGCACATCTATTCAAGGGTGCAAATGGACTCGGATAATTACGATCTTCACAAGAGATTGAGGTTATATTGCCATCCGTCGCACTTGACCAGCGTAAAGGCGGCTAGTAGCTCTAACATCTGCGCTGATTAAACATGAATGGGAGTTCTTTCATCGACTAGTAAATATGGAAATGGGAGTAGGGCGTACTTTGCGAAATGTGATTTCTTTTGTGATATAAAGTATGTTTGAATTTATTTACTTTATCAGTAATTTTTGCATTTTAATTTTTTATCAACAACTACAAACGTCGAGAGTGGTTTTGCTTTTGCTGGAAGGTTTTAGAAGTTGCACATGGCTATAATTTTGTTCATATAACGATTGTTTAGGAAATAATTGAGATACCGCTAAAATAAAATGGTAAAATAATATGGTAAACTAAAAAGTGATATATTGCGCTGTCCTCAGCTTTTTTAAAATAAAAACATAGAAACTTCAAGTTTAATGGGGCATGTTTATTGTCATTCGAAAGAACATTCTTTGGCATGTATTTTTGAAGATTATCTCTTTCAAATGTTGGCCGCTTCTACGTCTCAGATGGTCATTGAGTCCAATTTTCGATAACTCGTTCGAGCATTTCGAGTGGTAAAACGCGTAATATTATTGTATATTTTGCTCCAAGACGTGAATCGCAGCTGAATTGTCCGCATAGACTTTAGACTTTACATATCCGCACAGGAAAACGTCTAACTGTGTGATATTACATAATCTTTGTGGACAATCGACCGGCCCAAAACGTGAAATTATCTGCTCATCGAAGTGTTCTCTCAATAAATCCATTGACTGATGGGATATGTGGGAAGTGACAACATGTTGTTGAAACTAAATGTCGCGAAGATCAAGAGCTTCAATTTCAAGCATCAAATAGTCAGTTATCTTGACTCTCACTGCTATTGAAAAAAAAATTCTATATTTTCTTTTCCTCGGCAACATTGACAATTTGTGTCCTTCAAAATCCTAGAACACCTAACATTGCGACTATGTGAGCCCTGGTTAAAACTGTCAGTAGCTCAATGAATTTTTTGCCTTCCACTTTAGGAACGGAAAAGTAGATCGTCCACTAAATCTTATAAAGTGTCACAAATACTCCCCAATAACTATTTTGTTAAAAACTACAAAAGTACGATAAATAAATACTTCGGAGATATTGAATTTTAAATGATACGGTTAGGCTTCATGAAAGATGGCGTAAGAATGGTACAATGGGTGTGGCACCGCTCACCCGTGGTTGAAATCCTATATCCCAGGGACTACTAGTCCCACTTTCCAAATGATGCGCAAGACATTATTTTGACTTTCTTTTAAGTGGTGAAACTATTTTTCAAAGTCATTTACCCTCATTCACCTCCCCTATATTACTGTCTTGTAATTGGCTTCGGTTGCGGTTGGATCTTCACTCAAGTTTCTACAAATATCCACTTCATTAAGTTTGTGTCTATGAATCCTACTACATGAACGTTGGTGAGAAGGCAGCAACATAACAATGGCGGGCATGTATACAAAACAACGCAGTTGTCCATTCTGCATGTACACAATTTCGTTGTGGCCATACTAATACCATGCACTTCAATGAAATTTTAATATTTTGTTCAAAGTGAAATTTTTTATGCACAAAATAAGTAACTAGGCAAATTTATTCGTTTCAAATTATCAATTGTTATTACAAATAATGTAACAGAGCTATTTTATGCTTTTATTTGTAAAATAACGTCGGGTTTGTTAAAGCTCTGAGTAATTTTACATTTTACATATTAGTGGCATTACCACTCTACCTCATCTCTCTATCTTCCATTCTACTGTAAACTCTACTGTCGTCCTACTGTCGTTGGCAAATATAGGATAAAATTGAAGTTAGCGAGAACGACAACTGTCGGCCTGCTGTCAAAATAGGTCCGTCGATAAGAACGTGTGTATTTTAATATTTGACAGATGTCGTTTGCAGTCTGTATTCCACACTTAAGCAATCACTCGTACATAAACACATAAAAATATACAGCATGATTAATGTACATAGTTCGAGCAAAAGTTGCGTAAAATCCAAAGAGTTTCGAGCAATTCGTGTTATTATGCAATTTGGTGAAAGAAAATATATTAACTCTTATCTCATTATGTATTGCTTATGGCGTTCGAACAATGTACAAATTTAGTTAAGTTGTTTGAATATGGCAAGGCACAAAAAAAAACACTAAAAACAAAAGCGAATTAAAAGCAAACAAAAGCTCATTGAAAGTACTGATAATGTTGGCATCAAATGTCGATAAAAGAAATTGCAACATAAACAAATGTATATAAACAAAAAAAAAAAAAACACAATTTTTTTAGCGCCAATAAAAGATTGACTGATTACTTAAGTGTGTGCATTCATTGGGCGCAGAGCGAACAAGTTGTGCATTCGTTATACGTTCGTAGATACTAATTTGTATTTATATGTACGTGTTCATGTATGTCTGTTTGTATATATGTACATAGGAGTAATATATAGTTGGGAACATAAATTGGGAGACATTTAAGTTTTGTTTATAGCGTGTTGGAGTGTTGCTATTAGCACTTTGCTTTTGGTTGCCACTTACAGTTCTATTTTACTTGTCAAGATACATACATATGTGTCAATAAATTCCACTTCACTTAAAATTACTATAAAATATTTCCGAATTCAAAGTTCGACAAAAAAATTGAAAAATTTATTTCCGCTTCACGAGGCTAAAATACACTTAACAAGTTCAAGCTTTCTCACAAGAACTTGATTTTGATGGTTTAGTTTGTATGGCAGTTAGATGCTATGGTGGTCTGATTTGAGGAATTTCTTTGGAGATTGCACTTGTCTTTGACAATAATCGAGGGCAAATTTCGTGAAGATATCTCGTCAAATATAAACGTTTTCGACTCAAAGACTTCATTTTGATGATTCAATTCATATGACTCCTACATAGTATATTTTTTATAATGATCCGATTTCAACGATTTAGTCGCAGCGTGTAGCGCTGTCTTGGTTAATAATATGTGCTAAATTTAGTGAAGATAACTTACATAATAAATAAGTTTCTACACACAGACATAATTTTGAATATTCGGTTTGAAGGGCAAATTTTTGTGACATTGATACACTTATGCCAGCGAGTTTGTTTTATCTCTTCGATCGATTGCACGGAGCGGCATTTTGTTCTGTTTCATGTTTGGAGAACAAGAAATAATGACACGGAGCCAAATCTGGTGAATACGGTGGCTGTTCGAAGGTATTCATCGCACTTTTAGCTATAAATTCGGTCACAATCGTACTTTTTTCGAAAAAAATTCAGCTTTATTTGTACGAGACAGATTCGCGAGAGATGTCGAGCTCACTTGCTTGACGATTTTTAAGAACCAAATCCTCCAGTGTCGAAGATCTTCCGGAATAAGGCATGTCTTCAACAATCTCTCAACCGTCTTTGAAGGCTTTGTACCACTCAAAGGCTTGTGTTTTTGATTAGAATTTAGAAATAGAAAATTTGAGACAAATTATTGGTTTGATATTTTTATTCATGTTACAATGTATGTACATATATATTCATATGTTATATTATATAAACCTTATAATATCTCCAAAGCTTTTTTCTGTGTATTATAAACATAATAGCATACTTAACATACCCTGTTTAGGGTATAAAAAATCAAAAGTAGCCCATTGAATGAATGACCACTACAAATCTCAGCTCCAAAATGCCAAATTCGTACAAGTGGATCATCAGTCGCTTTCAGCCAGAAGACGAAGGAAAAAATAATTGTGTCAAAGCTTTTCTAGACCAATGTTCTCTGTTTGCGGCTAACGCAAAGCAGCCAGAATGTTAACAAATAAAATTAAAACAAAATCGTTGCATAATTTATTGCTATAGCTATAACAATACTTCGACGAAGCACCGTTAACTGTGTTAACAATAGACGAACGAGTGGCAAACAATAAACAAGTGAATGGCTTCAACGCTACCGGCTTCAAGTTTGAGAGCAAACAATAAATAAATACGAAAATATTATGCATAAATAATTCTTTCGATACAATAGTATAAGAACGCAAATTTGTATATCGTCATCTGAAATGCAAAATAACGTATCATAAAAAAATTCGAAATTGAGTGTCTTATTGATTACGCTTCATTACTTCAAATTACATACATAATATTACATATTTTCAACATTTTCAGGTTCTGCGGTCAGATGTAAACCAATTTTAACCCATATTAAAATTTTGTTTCACTCATGTTCCATTTTATTTCGTGTTTCATTCATGCCACTGTAAATATCCGAAAATGTGGTTACGTTATTTTGCATTTCAGGTGACGATATATACATTTGGCAGTATAGTATATATTAATAGGCAATTATCGCTGAAAGGTCAGCTGACGACATGTACATATGTATGTTGTCATTTACCCCAGTCACTGCTGTCGGCTTTTTGAACATATAATGACTTGATTGTAATCGGGAGTCAGTAAAGAGAGCTCACAAAAAATAACTTCGCAGCTTTACAACTCTGGTTCAAAGATTTCACATCGTTTGCTTTCTCTGCTGGGTACTTGGGATTTACTCTTATCTCACCTCTCCACCGGAAATGTACATACACATTACTTGTTGTCTGTCGTACACGTACAACACATACATACACACACATGTCCGGGCCATATCATGCTTCAATATTTATCCAACATTACAAAGTAATAAAAAACCTTCGCATTACTTGCCATGAAATTAGCCTATAAAATAATATAGATAATAATTATCGCATTGCTAACTATCCACACTGACTTATATTATGTTGGAAAGAAATATGTATTAGATTACTAAATTTTTGTTGACGCTAACAAATTACTCACAGCCAAAGTAATTATGTATTATAATTTTTTCGGAATTTCTGTGTCATCTGATTATTGTTGATGATTGAAAAATATATGAAAATTATCTATAAAATATAATTTTACTTTACTCATTCTCTCTCTTTCTCTCTAGTAGAGCAAGAATATTATAAATCAAAGAAAATCTTAGCTTCACATACCAACAGGAAATCAGCTGACTCAAATATATTTAGTTGATAACTTTTACTAACGCATAATAGTGCAAAGAATTTGTAAAATATGTGCATGTGAGTTTAATTAAAAATATTAACAAAAATGACTTCAATCTGAACTTAATTTAATGATTGTTTCATACATACACTTGTGCTCACATAATTAAGCCACTGCATAGCAAAACTACGTTTCTGAAAA
>NW_017537090.1:291412-300792 GCF_001853355.1 Bactrocera latifrons | reverse complement strand
CGATTTATCAATAAAATTCAACTTTTATGAATTTGTACACCATAACGTTTATGTGGCTTAATTGTGTGAGCACAAGTGTAAATACTTGTATATACACATATATACCTACCTATGTGGAGACTCATTTGTCGGTTAGTTAGTACAAATATACATATGTACATGTATGGACTCCCATTATAAATTTAGGCTGTTCACGGTAAGGTGGTTATCGGGTTATGTGGTTATTAGATTAGAAATAACCTCTATGATCCGTGAACATCCCATATTGTATGGTTATATGCTTATTTTTACACAAACAGCTGTTCATTGTTTACATTTTAAGTTCAATGAAATTTCTACTTATAAAATGCCTAAACAAAGTTTGAAAAGCAACATAATTGAATTTAAAATAAGTTCTGCTATTCAGGAAATGGACTTTATTGAAGGTATGTGCTTATTAAATAATCCGAATTTTAAGAATTCAAAACATTCTTTGTATACAATTTGCAGACATCTTGCGCCCTGACAGTGTCACAATGCAATTGTAAAGAAAAAACAGCTGTTAATAGCAGAATTTCCAATTAGAAAATATAAATGGAAATGCCATTGGCTTAGATTTATTTATTTTTTGTGCTGCCATTTAGTAAAACTCCAACGACTTTCTAACACTGGAAATAAGCAAACAACCACATAATCTGTAAACAAGGGTCTGGGTTGGTCAAAGTTAGTTATTTTGTCATACCGCATTTTGTTGTTGTTTACTTAATCACATAACCACCTTATCGTGAACAGCCTAATTGTTTTATATTATTTAAGTAAAAGCGATAGCTAACCTAACTTCAGTGAATTAAAAATAAGTGAGTAATTCCACTTTCCAGCGAATGTGACTATTTGTTACGATGACAATGTTGACTGGGCTGATTGTAAATAGCAGCGGCGGCACGTCGCCGGCATATACACTAATTTCGTTTGTAGTTAATGTAGCAATAGCCAATTAATATATGTAAATAAATACGAAACGAGAATTTCAGAAAGGCAACTTTAGAAAACTTTAAAAGCAGACGGTCGCACACGCAAAATAATAATATACATTACCTACATACATATGTACATATACATATACTTATGTATGAACTTTGCAGCACATAACAATTGCATAAAAATTCTAGATTCATAAATTTCGTTCGTTTCATAAGCGTGTGGCACCAGCTGTTGCCGACTTACTCATTTATGTCAAAGTGGTGATTTCCATTTAATTCGCACCATTATTTGTTATTACAACATAAAAAAAATTAAACAATGCCAACCTCTTATCAATACTCAAGTATATTCCCTGAGCGTCATTCATTTATATACACATCCATATGTATGTACGCATGTGTGCGCATATTTCCGTGTATTTCTTATCTATATTGACATTGCTCTCTCCTCTGCCTTCGATTTTGCTAGCTTGTTTTGCCAAGACAACTGAGCAAATAAGCGTATTGAATTGCTCCATAGATACCCATATATAATATAAGGCGCATATAAAAATATACAAATGTATGCACAGAACATATGTACATACATACTGTTGATTAAATGGCTTAGTCCGAAATGCATTAAATCAATGCACCCAATCAGACTTCAATTTACTGCAGATTGCTCAGCAATGTTTTAGATTATAAATAAATAAAATATAGATGTATTTAAATAAGATATATATATATATATAGCTGGGTGTTGGTTATTTCGTTCTTAAAGGATCCGTTGAAAAAGAGAAAAAAGGTTTGCAATTAATAGATGAAAGTTTTAAACTGCCTTACAAATTAGATCCACCGTTTTCGTAAAAAAAAAAGTTTTAAAAATTATCGGTTGATGGGCTAGAAGAACGCCGTCGTGGTACGTCAAACCTGTCCATAATGTATAAACACGAATAACATCTGTATATGGACCCGAGCTCTAAAGTAATTTACTTAAAAACTATGATGAAGCAAAAGACCTTATCCTAGTCAATTACCCCAGTAATAGTTTTCAAGTCCAGGGATAATACATTCAATCCTATTATTCTTGTCGTTGCAGCAGAAAATATCCTTGAAGGAGTTTGGTGGAATGTTGCCAAAACCAGGGTTCGTTCCGCTTAGGTAGATCCGACTGTCATGGGAACATATTCAAAAATAATGGATATAATTATTGAATCCGCTTCGAAATCGAATTCGTTGCGTGAAGAATTTTCGAATGAAAATGTTCATGCGATCATTGATACCGTCGATAACCTGGTATGGGTAACCTTAAGGAAACTGCATTATCAACAAATTTGAGAATTTTGTGTTGTATTAGATGAAGTACTCAACATTCTTGAGTACAGAATATGTTCAATATGGATTTCCATTGACGTGACCGCCAGCGAGGTATTTGAAGCAAAACATATTTTTTTGGAAAATCGAAAATTCTTGGTGTGGCAATGATAGTTAATGGAACTCACGTAAATATAATGACACCGTAAAGAGAGCTGTTGTGTAGATCAATACCGAAGATGAGCATAACCCATTAAACAGGTCAGGTAAAAATTTATACATACTTCTATCCACAATAAGTTTGAAGTCATTGTGACTGGGTTCTTTTATATCTGGTAACCGGAAATATTTGGTTGAACGAAATTTTATCAAAATGACGCTTTCAGCGATAACTTTTATTTTCTTGCAACATGTTATTGCAGAATATTATAGTTTTGTTCACCTAAAACTAATCCAGATAGATCAGATAGATATAGGGTTATATATACATAGATATGCATATAAATTGTCAGGAGGATATCTTGTTGAAACGTGGTGTGCGAGTTCCTAAGTAAAAATACGAGTTCGTAGATGAGGGTAATCGGACCACTGCCACGCCTACAAGACGCCTTTAACCGAAAACTTATAAACTGTCATAACGAAACACTATATTAAGATATAAAACTCTCACTTGCCACTGGGGATCGCAGTAGCAAGAAGCACCAGTGATAAAGTGGGCGAGTCCCCGTCCTCTAATAAATGTAATGGATTTTGGTGAAATCACATATCTCACGACCCGATCGACCGATTTGATTAAATTTAATACCTCTATTTTTTCGCATATTCCTATGTCCAGTACTATGTATGTCCAGTACTTATAGTTGACTTTTGATCGAAAATATTATTCAATGAATATACAATATATAAATTCAAATAAAATCCTGCTTTGACAATAGTAATTCTGTGTATCTAAAATGGGTTCAATCGGGTCAATACTTCCTTGAGTTCCCATATACTTAACGAGGTGTATGAGTTATATTAGTATATGTACATACATATGTACATACTTGTACAAATTAAGGTATTTCCTTCGTTTGGTTCCTACAAGTTGCAAGAGTATAAAAAGTTCAGTTTCACCCGAACTTTGCCCTTCCTTATTTGTTTGTTTTGACTCTATGTTAACCTAAATAATTTTACATATTTATAAACATTTATATTTGCGAAGTATATACTATATACATATACTTTATTTGAATATTAAATTGGCACACAACCGACTTATTTTATATAAGACTTATACACAAACACACACATGCATAATTTTCATATTAACTCAACAAGTGGCCACCCTAAATAAATAATGCTCATTTAATACTTTCGGAGTGAGGCTGCATCGGAGACAACACAAAGCGCATGAATAACGGAATTTATGTTTGCTGCACATAATAAACAAAAACAAACCACAAACAAAATAGCAAAAAACGACGACTTCCTCATGCAACAATTGCGAAAATTCAAATAAATTGAGGCTAAATGATATGAGGTTGTATGCAGAGAATGAAGAAGTGAAGTGAACATTGTGGACCACAAGAATACGAAAATTTAATTCAATAGAGGAAAATAAAACTGAACTGAACTGAGTGCAACAACACAGCGGTGTTGTTATTAAAGTGGACACCCTTTTAGCAGCAAAAAAAAAAAAAGAAAAACGGCTGTACCGAAGCTATAATACCCTGCACGGGTGTATGTTTATAGCATAAAAGGATATGAAAGGACTTTTATCTTTATTTTTAGAGGTCAGTTTGTATGTCAACTGTATGCTATAGTGGCCAAATCTAAACAATATGTTCGGATTGTAGCAATGCCTTGGATATTATTTGCCAAATTTACCTTCACAGATAAAATAATTAGAACTTGAGTTTCATCGGTCAGTTGCATGGAGGGACTAATTAGCATTATACAGACGGCCATGGCTAAATCGACTCAGCTGGTTGCGCTAACTCCCTTTTCAGGGTATAATAACTGCAATGAAAATTAATTCATTAAGGCTACATGCTAAAAACAATTATTCGTTGGACAATTCAGAGATATTATGGACATTTTATAAATGAATCGTATTTAAAAAGTTATTTTTTGTTGTATGATTTGTAGTAAGGTTAAATGGTATCCCAAATGTGTCGGTCGGGGAGAATGTGTTGTTAGTGAGTATGTGGAATTTTAGGAGCATGAAGTCATCTACAAAGTACCACTGTAACTGTAATGCACTTATAGCTATATACATATGTACTTACATATGCATGTATAAGCATACGTGCGTGCAACATCCAATTGGAGATCAGTAATTTCATTTACAAACACCCGACACAATGCAAAAATAATGTTTGTGTGGGAGACATCCATATAGTTTATATAATATTTATGCATGTATGTGGGTAAAAACCGCGAATTAAAATGGCAATTTATTCGAAAACAAAGAGAAATACATCACAGTTATGTACGTATGTGTGTTAATTTGTATGTGTTATTCCAAAACAGGCCTGACATTCAACGCTGTCAAGCAAAAGCTTTGCGGCATTTACGCTTTGAGGTCGACATCCACAAAAATAATAACAACAAGCAAAATTGTGCTGCATACATGTGTGTATGTATGTACATACATATGTATTTGTAGGTAAATTGGCTGATCTGCTGGTGTGGCGCATTTTCATTTAATGTCAATTTATGTGTTGTGACGATTGTGTCAGCGACAATGAAGCTGCTTAAAAAACAATAATAATAAAAACAATAGCACTTCAAATAGACAAATTAAATTCGTTTATTTTTGCTCGCCCTTAAATGTCTACAACATAAGAATACGCGATGACACGCAATATGCAAGAAGACTGACCAATATTTTCGGCCGACTTAATAATTAAATGACTCGCAAAATCTGCGATAAACTTCATACGATGGGACATTTTGTTTGTAGAGGGATTAAAGAAAACTTGCTCTGAAGACAAAATTTGGACTCCGTAGACGAATCACAAAAATTTCAAGAAATTATATGTTCTTAAGTTTACTGCTTAACATAACATTCTCCAAAAACCCTTATATCCAATTTAAGGAAACAGGATATATAAACAAAGAAATGGTTTAAAAAGCACCCAAATAGATTCGGTATCGCTTTTATCCTCACCCCATATAAAAGAAGAAAAAAAGTCCTAGATAAGTGACAAAAGACTCGTTATTAAAGGTGTACGAGAAAGATCAGGCATCTTAGAAGACTGATTCTGTCCTGCGTGAAAAGTTGTCAGGAAAAGCAATGATTTTTCTATCAGTAAGCGACGACAGTGTTCTTGTTTCTCTTTCTTTCGAAATTTGAAAAAGTTACTCGCCGGAGAGAATTTTCGAGTCGAGTAAAGAGGTTATCGCAGCCATGAAGGGTTACTTTACCACAAGACATATTTTACAGATGACTTAGTAAATCAAGTCTTTAGTTCGTTAGAAACCCACAATGAGAAATAAATCCGCATTTTTTTAAATATTTCTTTTTTCTTTTATAAGTTAGGTACTTATCACCGTTAAAGCCAAGCTACGCTTCAAATTGCCAAACCGGCGAAACTTCATATTTAGATAGGGGACAAGAATATTCAAGAAACTCTGCAAAAAACTAAAATACCAAATAGAAACAAGATTAACTTAAAGGTGTTTATAAGCCCAAACCTATACGTAATCTTATAACTTATAATTGTTGTCTAAGTAATTTAATGTAAGCTCTACCTTTATGGAGAAAACTAAATTGTAGAGAATAGATACTATTTT
This sequence comes from Bactrocera latifrons, assembly GCF_001853355.1. Taxonomy (NCBI): domain Eukaryota; kingdom Metazoa; phylum Arthropoda; class Insecta; order Diptera; family Tephritidae; genus Bactrocera; species Bactrocera latifrons. Next base: position 294,757 of record NW_017537090.1, on the reverse strand, counting down.
ACTATTAATATAATACATGAACTTAACTCAAGGCTCTTTCTCATTTCTTAGCTAGGTCAAAATTTTTTCTACATCAACCAAACTTATCATTACTGGTGACAAAACGTGGGTTTATGAATATGGCCTCGAAAATGTCCAACAATCATCACGAATGGCTCTCCAAAAATAAGCCGAAACCAAAATTTGACAAGACACTGAAGACCAACCCAGACGATGCTTATAACAAGTCTATGCCAAATTTGATTAATTATTAGAATGGTTGTTTTGGTCTATTTTCGCTGCGATAAGAAAGTTTTTAACGTGAATATGGTATTATAAATATTAAAATATAAGCGCTTGTGAGTATTCGAAAATTAAATTGTATGAAAAGTGACCCACTAAGTCAAATTGTATGCTATAGTACAATATAATTCGATTTCACAACAAATGTAATACTATATAATACAAAGTATGCACATACATACATATGTACGTACAAACATAACAGCTCAACTTACTTATAAGGTTCATATTTCCTCGCGCGTTACTTATGTTGCTGCTTATATTGCATTTTTACCTTACTAAATACAAGCCAAGTATGTACTTATGTATTATATACATACACACTTACATACTTACATACAGTTGCGAGCATTGAAATTGTAGTGCCTATTGGCCAAGAGAGTTTTGCTTTAAATTTTGTTTATTTTATGATATTGCCGCCGATCATTATTTTAGTTATATTCTCTGAAGTATAACGGTCCTGTTTGTTATATAAGTGTGAATTACTTACCGTTACTTTTTTAAAGCCAATTTTATTGGGATATCTGTTTTTATGAGCGAGCAATAGAATAGCAGTGAACGATGAGATGATTGCAAACAGATAATTTTTAATAAAAAAATTTAATTTTATCAAACAAAAAGTAAGTTTCTAGATGTTTTATTAATTATTCAATGCAAAAAGCAAAAAAAAAAATATGACTTTGCACTTTTTTTTGGGCCGCGGGAAGCACAGCAGTGACGAAAAACGAGAATATATTCAATCTGTCATAAACAACGGTAAATCCTACAAGGGAGTGGAAAGAATTGTAGGGTGTTAAGCCACAACGACGCACAGTGCAATTGTTGTTATTGCACACGAAAAAAGGGGCGCAATATGGATTCTTTCCGAGAATTTTACACCAATAGTTGTAAGATGTGCCAAGGCTCGACCTAGAATCTCGGCTATGGAGATTCGGAATGAACTGAACCTGGCCTGCGGTGTTCATACAGTGAGAAGACTTCTACATAAGTACCGTTATTAAAAAAATCATATAGCAAGTCGACTTAAATTTGCCAAAGGACCGATTGAGAATTTGCCGACTGAGAAATGGCGCAACATCTTGTGGACAGACGTATCGAAAGATATTCTATACCGCGATAAAGGGTTCCGTCAGTATCTAAGACACTCCCCTAATAGAGAGTATGACCCCAGATTCAGCACAAAAACTATGAAGCTTGGCGGTTTGAATTTCATGGTTTGGGGTGTTTTTCGACAGGCCCAATTTTTTTGTGTAGTCCCAATTCACAAGATTACTAGCATAACGGACCGACACAAATTCGTGGATATAATGCAGTATATTATGATACCATTTGCTGAAGAGAACATCCCGCTGAAAAGGATATTTCAGCAGAATAATGAAACGAAGCACACCAGTAGGGTGGCAAAGGAATGGTTTCGGGTCAATGGAATTGATGTCATGAATAGGTCAGCTCAATCGGCTGGCTTCTATCCTATTGATAACCTTTGGGCAGACGTTAAGAAAGCCATATGGAATGACAAACCCAAAAACAACAATGAGTTGTGGACCGTAGTGCAGCAAGCATGGCAAAACATACCACTAAAAAGATGCCAGAGTCTCGTAGATTCTACGAAGAGGCGTTGTATTGCTGTTATTAAAAATCATGGCCATGCTACCAAGTACTAATGTCTCGTATAGACGGAACTTCCAAAAATCCTTCAGTTTAAAAAAAAATAATTTATTACTTTACTACTAATTACTGCTCCCATCAACTTTCATATATGTATAAACACAACTTTGTGAATAAATATATCTTACACCCATTCAAATTAAAATAGTTTTATTAATAAACGTATCCAGGGAAATATGATAAACTTTTCCATTTCAATTGATGTTAAAATTGTTTAGAATTTTGCATAACTCACAGGTATGTAAAACTCTAACACCCACTACCATTTCACTGCTCGCAGCTGTACATATGTAGCTGCATAAGATATTTACATAAAAAGTCGTTTACCTAGTCGGTGGTACGGTGTAATTTGTGTTCGTAATTAGCCACATACACGGCAAATCTCAGCTGTATTTATTTCAGAGCAATCCATTGTTTGGCTGGTATCTCAAAGCAAAAAAGCAACAAAAAAAAGAAAAACTGTAATAATTAAATAGTCAAAAAAAACTTCTACGCTTCACTATCTAATCTCCCCTTGCAATATTTTGAGGTCAATGAAATTAAAGCGGAGTTGGTAAACTCCTGACAAGATCAAAAGTTTGTCACGCTGACACCTTCTGCACTGAAAATTTCATAATTCATTTTCGTCTATAAAAAGTACCCGAAGGCGACACAATAAAAAGCAGCCGCCGAATCAGCATTTACTTAAGATTTATCTGAACAACAACAAAACAACAATGGTGAGAGATGAAAGCGACGGCGGCCGCGTTTTTCGCTAGTAAATGTATGAGCTTGCATTTGAGTCATACTAATGACGTTCTCGAGGGATATTTCGGCGGCTGTAGGGAATGCAAAACAAAACAGAATACAGCTTATGATGTGTGTTTGTGCGTGTGTGGGTGTGTGCTTGTACTTTGCGGATAAAGGTATTCTTCTGCTTATGACCAGTTAGTGACGCATGCCAAGATTAAATGTTATTTCATTTGCGCCAACATATTACCTGGCCTCCTCGAGTACTCTTCAATCTGAGAAATTGGAACCTGCATTAACATGTATACATATGTATGTATGTATATACATCTGTGTTGGTAAATATGCAAAAAATGTTGTAGAAATATTAAATTTGTTTCGTTTTCTATTGTTTTTGCTGGTTGGCAATGAAATATTTAATTGTTGTTTATCTTATAGATCTAACTGAGCTGAGCAACAGTTTGCCACAACAGAAAGCATAAAAAACAAGTGAATTTTATTTGTACGTTTCTACAGTGTTGGAAAAAATAATAGAGATGCTTTGGAAGACAGTTTGCACTATGCGGTCTCTTTTAATAATTTTTATACTCTCGCAACAAAGTTGCTAAAGAGAGTATTATAGTTTTGTTCACATAACGGTTGTTTGTAAGTCCTAAAACTAAAAGA
>NW_017537090.1:207554-291322 GCF_001853355.1 Bactrocera latifrons | reverse complement strand
AGATATCATGATGAAACTTGGTACACGTATTTTTTGGCTCCATAAGAAGGTTAAGTTCGAAGATGGGCAAAATCGGCCCACTGCCACGCCCACAAATTGGCGGAAACCGAAAACCTATAAAGTGTCATTACTAAGCCATAAATAAAGATATTAAAGTGAAATTTGGCACAAAGAATCGCATTAGGGAGGGACATATTTGGACGTAATATTTTTGGGAAAGTGGGCGTGGCCCCGCCCCCTACTAAGTTTTTTGTACATATCTCGAAAACTACTATAGCTATGTCAACCAAACTATATAGGGTCGTTTCTTTTAGGCATTTTCATATACAGTTCAAAAATGGAAGAAATCGGATAATAACCACACCCACCTCCCATACAAAGGTTATGTTGAAAATCACTAAAAGTGCGTTAACCGACTAACAAAAAACTAAATTTTATGGAAGAAATGTTAGAAGGAAGCTGCATCCAGGCTTTTTTTAAAAATTGAAAATGGGCGTGGCGTCGCCCACTTATGGACCAAAAACCATATCTCAGAAAGTTAACACCCTGATGACATGTACCAAATATGGTTGAAATCAGTTCACAGCCACGCTTGAAATCTCGAATATCACTTTATCATGCGAGAGTATAAAATGTTCGGTAACACCCGAACTTAGCCCTTCCTTACTTGTTTGTTATGAATTAGATGCATTTTAAGCTTTAGCATTAATTTTTTTTTTTTGTATAAAGAAAAAAATATTTTGATATGCTATATTTAATGTTAAATATACATTTTTTGGAATGAATAGAAAAAAAACCTAACAACTTATTCGTAACGTGTCGTAATTTAATAGAAGGTGTATGTAAACTTAATTGGTTTGCTGTATGTATATATGTACATATATTGTATATTTAAGTAAGAAGTATGTATGTACGAGTTCCGTTCGTTCTGCTCGAATGGAATTTACCATATATAGTATAATATTAAATTGCATATATTTTACTCTTTTCTCCACTTTTCACAACAGTGTAGCTCCACTAATAACAAAGTACACACTTGAGTTTGTACTGGTGTAAGTTATGTATTTCTATTTGAAGCGTGTGAACAGCTTTTTATAGTGCATTGTGTTTTGAGAAATAACCAGCTGTTGCTTTTTTATTTGATCGTCATTCACAAAACACAGCTGAGGTCAAAGTTGACGGTTGTATATACTTAAATACTCTTACAAATGTACACAGAGGATGGAAGAGAAAAACAGGTGAATTTTTAAACGATATGAAATTTAATTGTAGAAAAAGGTACAGGTGGACAAAAATACGCTTGGGAAGAAATAAAAAGTGTACGCAAAATTCGTTATAGTGCTTTCTTGAGTTTTCTTACAATATTTATTATTTATAATATATTGGTAAAGTAAATTTGTGGAAATGGAACTAAGACATGTATGTATTTATATATACATATGATATTGTAATTATGCAATTAAGGACGGAGGGGTTATGTATGTAAGTATGTACAATATTTGTGTGGGTAAGCACGAGCAGAAACTCCTGGTGTGACATATGTACGTTAAAATAAGTCGTAATTTTGGTCGTTTTTAATCAGGCCGAATTCGATTATTGCGCAGATTAAAACACTGAACTACATACATATATACAGAACATACAAAAATTTTATAGTGATGGGAACTTTTATCTCCGAGTAATCACTCAAACACATTCCAAAACTGCAAATTCGAGAAAAACGCTTTAAAGATAAACTAAAGGAGCTGATTCAAATGAGGTGCTACACTTTAGATGACTTTAAAACAAAAACTATTTGAGATATATGTATGCACATTTAACATATTAGTTTCTTATTTTCACGATAGGCGTGATCCCGAAAAACTCGCTGTAATAAAGACTGTAGCTTTATAAAGTTCAGAAACTTGAGAGAGTGTCTCTATAACCGTATTTGGAGAAGAAGGTTATTTTTCATCGAAGTCATCTTACATAGCAAAACAGAAGTCGGGCTATTGAGAAAGAGGTTTTAGATGTATACACGCCAAACAAGTGTTGTTGTCACGGTTATCTAGTCCCCGTTAGGGTGGTAAGGCTCAGATAAGTTGTCATCTAAGGATGAATTAACTTGCTACTGTATCCAGAACGTAGGTGCGCAAAGGTCACTCTCTAGTGTTGTTGCACATAGTTGACACTATTATCGTGAGGAAACTGAGTTCCTTACATGCAATGCAATACGTGGAAGTTTTTCCTCGTCGCCGTTGTTAACCGAATTTTTATTTTTATTTTTTGTACGATGTAACCATGTTTTTTTTTATACAGATTCCATTAAATACTGGGAAATATTTAGCAACGAGTTGCCCCTCCTGCATAAAATATCTTAAAATTTCATTTTATCTCTCAACTTACATATGTATGTACATATATTTTCTAAAAACTTCTTACTCCTCATCTCAATGCTAATCTCATCATGGCTAATTATGTGCTTACTAATCTTATCCGGAAACAGTTTGATATAATTGTTTACTATTCCAACAGTTATGTATAGTAAAGTCAAGCCTTTTAATTTAGCAAAGTACATAAATGGCTAGAAATGTGTACATGTTTATGGCGATTTTTAGTAGGCCTGAGAGGTTTATTGTTTATAAATATGCGTGATTTACGTGACATTTTATTTTTTTTAAATTCTTTTGGAGTTATATTCTTTAACACAGATAAGCAGTACTGATACAGAGAAGTGTGAGTATTATAAATCTGTCTTTCAATTTTATATGTGAATAATTAAAAATTATAATAATTTAAAATGTCATCAAACAAAAAGCACTTCATGACGCCTATTTAGGGTCAAGTACCCATTATTGTCGCCGGGTATGCACTAAATTTCAAATTACAATTGCATCGAATTACAGCGGTGCATTTACGTACGGAGACATGTATGTACATATGTAGGCACACAACTCGGTAGCTACGTGCTAACAACACTGGCAATATGAACAAGCATAATTTTATGATGCCTGCTGTACTATGCATACGCAAGCGCAACGCTGCAAAATAAACGAAAAACAATTAAACGGCTATGAGGCCGAGACACATCATTTTCACCACACACACCTTTTTCACAGGTAGAAAATGTGTGAATCTCCCCACACACGCTGCATAGCAAAAACAACAAAAATAAGTGTATATACATATGTATGGATATGTGTAACACTCTCCCCTCTCTTTCAACGACTCGCTGACAATGTAGCAACAACAAATTATTGCAACAAAAATGTTCCCCTGCCGCCGGCGCGGCTATGTTAATTCTTCTGGACGTATTACAATGTCTCAAAAAACCAAATAAGTACACAAACTGCCTATAATTAGTAAACATATTTCTTGGAATTGCACAAGCACGGGATTTTCAGGCATTTTATAATCAGCAGAGAGATAACGACTAAATTTAAGCAGAAACAATATGGGAATATGCCAGCAGTAGCAATTATTCCAATAATTAATTAAGAGTTATCATTGATATTGAAAATTAATGTAAAAAAAAACATACCCAAAAGCAGCAATTTCACCTCTGCAGCCGCACGCTCTGCATCCCTTTGCAGCACCCGGTCGATGTTTTTCGAATGTTCCACCGCCTCCTTATCGCGCGACGTACTCACAGCACAACCCATTTTTTATTGCAATTAATTTTTATTTTTAATTATTATTTTTTGGTAGTTTAGTAGCGACACTTTACACTACACCAAGAGCCACGAAATTACCGAAATTATCTAAACCACTGAGACCGCCGATAAATGGTTTATGGTTGAGTTACTCCAGCCGTTAAGTATTCACAAATCACAGTTACGGCTTGCAATTTGCAATTAGGCCTTCGCGTGTAAATTTGTCGATTTTTGACCGTTTTTTTCGCACCAACTGCTCTTTCACGGACGCACGCGATGATTCCTTTCCTTTCTTTTTCACTGTCGCGTCTGCGCGAATCCACTTTCCTTGCTGCTTCAACCAATCAAATAACTTCGCTTTACTATATTTCACTAATAAAACTTGGTATTTTCACTTTCGTACTCAATTTTGTTGTATTATTTATTTCTAATCGCAAATGCACATAATTATTTTATTTTTCAATACTGATTATACTTTATGATTCACCACTTGAATATTCCTTTTGCTTCTTCACGCACAAATACAATTTACAATCCATCCGCTAGTTTCACACCACACTACCATTTGGCCAAATGTTTGCGTTGAACTGTCGATCGGCAACAGTGTTTGCAACACTATAGGGTAAAAAATGTGCCGCATGGTGAATATAATGGAGTATAGAAATACATTTTCTTTTCTTAAATTTATTTGAAAACAATTTCAATAAGAGCTTCAAACTTACATATATGATTTTACAGCTAGTACTTTTTAATTTGCATTTTCAAGAAATGTTATAATTATATTGTTATTTTAATAAACTCGTACGCATTTTTGAACGTTGTAATATAGTAGTGTTGGCATTACTGTTTCTTGATTTTGACAGTATTATTCACCACTAATTCACTGGTGTAATATCTTCGAATGTTGTAATTTGTGTATTTAGTATTATTTAGTACATCGCTTTCGCATATTAAACTATAAAACAGCTACAAATATTATTTAAAAATGAAATTAACCGATCTGCAATCCAGTGGTGTCAATAAATGTAGATTATAAGTGCAATTATAAATCTACATTCTGTGCTGGTGTACTCATAAAGGTTCTATTCTTTGCAAGACAGCGTTGACTGTTTTAAAGTGGTGGTGGTATTAGCTAATAAAACAAAGTTAGCTGCAATTCGGCGTTCTGATCGTGTTCATTAAATTAGTATGAATTTGAAATTATTTTCAATTTGTATTGTGAAGCAAAATTTGCAAGAAATATTAGTGGATGAAAAACAATTTGATGATTTTCACAATTTATTCGCAGCTAAAAATTATAAATAAACAATATTTGATAATTACTTATATGTTTTTCTCATTTAAAGCAGGAGGGTGGAATGTCACTGGGTGTTGGGGATGGTGAAAGATGGCGGAAGATGGTTGGAGGTATCTCCGGATAATGTTAGGTCTGCGGAGGTGCTCATACTCTTGATAAAGAAAAATGTTGCGCTAGGCACAATCATAAGCACTGATTGCTGGAAAGCGTATGATTGTTGAAGGAATCGCAGGTATGAGCATCGACGTTTAAACGTAGTGATCGGGAGAATCCATTTATGGCGGAAGATGGGTTACATCTGCACTGAATAGAATTCTAGTGGCGAGTTATAAAAATTTTTCCTTTGAGAAGGAAACGGCGTATATCGCATTCGATGGAACGATGAGCTGTACGAGATACTTACATATATCACGACATTGACATAGTTCAGCGAATTAAAAGACAGCGGCTACGCTGGCTTGGTCATGTTGTCCGAATGGACGAAAACACTCCATCTCTGAAAGTATTCGACGCTGTACCCGCCGGGGGAAGCAGAGGAAACGGAAGACCTCCGCTCCGTTGGAAGGACCAGGTGGAGAAGCACCTGGCTACGCTTGGAATATCCAATTGGCGCCACGTAGCAGAGATAATGAGATCCCCAACTCCTTGCAACTTTGACAGTTGACTGGATTGAGTAGGTTTTGACGTTTTGCAATTGGAATGACTGGAACGGCCAGATTGAAATTATACGAAATACATATATATGTGAACGGAGGAATCTATTGCCGCCGTTCAAGATGGCTAATAAAAATTTAAAACAATGAAAATCAAAGGAAATGCGAAATTTAAATATATATCATGAAACGTTTTGTAATTTGATGCATAATATAATTAATATTCTATTACAAATGATTAAAAACATTTATTAATTGAGAACTAACAGGCTTAATTCACCTTATTAAGTATTGAAATATCGAAAGTCAGTTGTTTTAATATACAATAAAATCATAAAAAAGGAATTAAGTAGTTTCGCCATATATTAAAAGTCCAATATATAATAATTTGCAATCGTAATAAATGTTGTGTATGTTAATTTAAAACAGTGATGCCCAAACGCACACTACCAAACTGTGTGCTTGTGTTGGAGTATGAGAGAGCTTGCTGCTAAAAGTAAGGTATTAAATAATATTAAAAAATTTTTTTTTTTTTCAAATTGAATGCATAATATCTGGAGAATCTTCTTCTCTTCTCAATTGGCGTAGACACCGCTTACGTGATTATAGCCGAGTTAACAACAGCGCGCCAGTCGTGGCGCCAATTGGATATTCCAAGCGCAGCCAGGTCTTTCTCCACCTGGTCCTTCCAATGGAGTGGAGGCCTTCCTCTTCCTCTGCTTCCCCCGGCGGGTACAGCGTCGAATACTTTCAGAGCTGGAGTGTTTTGCTGTCTTTTAATTTGCTGAATTATGTCATTGTCGTCGTATATCTCATACAGCTCATCGTTCCATCGAATGCGATATCTTTCGCAGAACTTTGAAGGTTGAAGAAGTCGCACAGTTGGGAGTTGCCTTGTCTGAAGCCTCCTTTGGTATCGAACGGCTCAGAGAGGTCCTTCCCGATCTTGATGGAGCTTTTGGTGCTGCTCAACGTCAGTTTACACAGCCGTATTAGTTTTGCGGGGATACCAAATTCAGACATCGCGGCATAAAGTTATCTCCTTTTCGTGTTGTCGAAAGCAACTTTGAAATCGACGAAGAGGTGGTGTGTGTCGATTCTCATTTCATGGGTATTTTCCAAGATTTGGCACATGGTGAATATCTGGTCGTTTGTTGATTTTCCAAGTCTGAAGCCACACTGATAAGGTCCAATCAGTTTGTTGACGGTGGGCTTTAATATTTCCCACAATACGCTCGATGGAACCTTGTACGCGATGTTGAGGAGGCTTATCCGAAGGTAGTTGGCGCAGATTATGGGGTCTCCCTTTTTGTGGATTGGGCATAGTACACTTAAATTCCAATCGTTGGCCATGCTTTCGTCCGACCATATTTTACAAAGAAGCTGATGCATGCTCCTTATCAGTTCTTCGCCGCCGTGTTTGAATAGCTCGGCCGGYAGTCCATCGGCCCCCGCCACTTTGTTGTTCTTCAGGCGGATAATTGCTACTCGAACTTCTTCATGGTCGGGGAATGGAACGTCTGCTCCGTCGTCATGGATTGGGGTATCGGGTTCGCCTTCTCCTGGCGTTGTGCGTTCACTGCCATTCAGTAGGCTGCAGAAGTGTTCCCTCTATAATTTAAGTATGCTCTGGGCATAGGTGACTAGATCACCTTTGGGGGTTCTACAAGAGTATGCTCCGGTCTTGAAACCTTCTGTAAGCCGCCGCATGTTTTCGTAGAATTTTCGAGCTTTACCCCTGTCGGTTAGCTTATCAAGCTCTTCGTACTGACGCATTTCGGCCTCTTTCTTTTTCTGTCTGCAAACGCGTATCTCTTCCCTCTTCAACTCTCGGTATCCATCCCATCCCGCACGTGTTGTGGTCGATCGTAACGTTGCGAGATAGGCAGCCTGTTTCTCTCCGCTGCGACACGGCACTCCTCGTCGTACCAGCTGCTCTTTTGTACTTTCCGAAAACCAATGGTTTCGGTTTCAGCTGTACGTAAGGAGTTTGAAATGCCGTCCCACAGTTCCCTTATATCAAAAGTGGGGTCTCTCATCCGAGGCTGTTGTTGCGTTTTCATTATGGTGGTTTTTTTACGTGGCGGGTCCCAAAAACAGCGCACAACCCTATGCAGGGAATGTTTCGCCTTCTCACTTTAGCTCGCCTTCAAACCGATGTACCCAGAGGATACGTGGACCGGAAGTCGTGAGCTGCTTGAGTCATATGTAAAAGAATCGTTTCTGGCCACTCCCTAGTGATTGGCTTTTAATATAGATGTCACTAACAGAAAAAAAAAAATTACCGATTCGAAAACCAAGCGCAGTATAAATTAAAAATTCACCTTTCAATTTGGTCACAGTAGTATATGAAGCGAATAGTCCTAGTTGAAATGTGTGAAGATATAAGTTTAAGGGACTAAAGTTAATTGAGAAGCTGCAATATGGAGCGAATCATGAAAAACTAAGACAAATAATTATTTTCACACTTCTATTTTTCATCTCATATCTTCTTAGATTTAGCCTGAACACTGTGCCGTAGTTCGAAATAAATTCATCAAAAGTATCAAAGGATTGTTATCAATAGATCAATCATCAATAATCTATTCCTACTCTTGTTTCATTCCTTTATCAATTAACAGTGAAAATTTTGAAGTGGTTTTCGAATATTTTAATACAATGTGGGTATACTTATAGATCATGTTGGTGTACACTTATAAGCCCACTAGGAAATACATTTGGTTCTGCAAATGAATGAAGTTGAGAAGAAGATGGCATCGATGATTAAAAGGAGAATGACGTTTTATGGAGAGAGAAAGTGGTGCGCAGACATTTACCACGTAAGGCGGATAGTGCTATTCGAAAGTGCAATTTCTGGAGATGGTATTATGTACATATATAGAGGAAGTGGTTTTAAATTTTTATATATTGTTGTTAGTCTTATTTATCGGTTTCGAAATGAAGTCCTGCACAATTTACCCATATTTCAACTGTCATTGATAATTTGTTTTCATTCATCCAAAGAAGTTCACTTCCTTCCACTATTATTTATAAACTCGTATTTGGAATATCTTTCTAATCACCTTTTAGTATACATATAAATAGTTTCTTCTATGCTTTGTATTATTCAAAATATGTACACAGGTTTTATTAACACGTGATAATTATAAACGCTCCTCAAATGAGAAGTTCAGAGAAAAATTATGGAATTGCAGGTTTCCTTTGACTGGCCTAAGACTTTCCTTTACTATGTATATTAATATTTTACTCAACGAGTTTTCTTTACAATTCCTATCAAAGTATGATAGTTTTGCCTCTTGGAATTTTTTATTTACAGAAGATGAGTGAAAGCATGTAGCCTTCAAGTAACTCCTTTAAACGATGCCTAGTGACAATGGGATTTCCTGTTGGGTAAGTGATTAAAGTGCTCAATTTTAACCATCAATTAGTCCTACTAATTTGTTGAAGCGAAATAACAAAGGCCTTTTTTGTGGCTAATTTCAAGAAGAGAGAGTGTTCTTAGGAAATCTTTTTCCTTAGGTTCAATGATAAACATCCGCTGACGACCCGACGACTATGTACAAATTAAGAATAGATACAATTTTGTATACACTTGCTATTTTTAAAACTATTGATCTTTTAAGGCCACACTTTCCGCTGCTAACGATTCGCCACGACAAATATCGAAGTGTCGGCTAAGAAAGTTGAGCTTGTTTGCTTGTTGCTTACCAAACTAATTTTTCGATGCTTTGCACCTCATTACTGGTTCGAATGCATAAAGTTCAAATTATCTGTTTATTATTTTACGATTTTTTAATCAAAAGAAATCCCCGATATTCCGCTCCACCAAGTGATCGTGTGATAGTGAATTGTTGTTCGATATGTCTCGAGCGTAAATAAACAATAAAGTCAGGCGAGCAGGCATTCTAACGCAATATAGATATGTACATATTATATAATAGATGCATGTGTAGGAAGGTATTTGTAAGTGTTGTTGTAAAAGTTTCGGTGCGGTGATCGACATTATTGATCGACGCTGTTCCGGATGGCTGGCAGGCCGGCCGGCAGCGCAATGTTTACGGTGGCCAACACTCGTGTCTCTCGCTTGTCGGACCGTCGAGGGGTTGCGGTGCAGGTGTTGCACATGCGGCAGGAAACAAATTCCCAGGGCTGTTGCGCGTTGCATTCCATTGCACCACCAGCTCATTTTGCCCGGCGTCCAACCGAACTCGCACTTGATCGCTGGCAATTATGTAAAAATGTGCAAGGGTGTGTGTGTATGGCAAGTGTGCGCGTTGCCAAAGATAATGTTAAGTATTATAATTTATGATGAACTATCATTTATGTATATATGTATAAGTGTGTGTCTGTGTGTTTGTGCGCGTATAAATTTGACATGTTTGCTTATGAAAAGGAACATGTTGTTAAGCCTCCTCTATGTTGCACATTCTTACAATGTGGCAGGGGTCGCCGTTATCTCTGTGGCCACCAAATGGCTGCAGCGGTTAAACATCTATTATATTTTCATTTGCGTTTTTATTTATTAGTTTTGCTACCATTTGTGCTATTAATGCTTTCTTGCAGTTGGAAGATTGAAGTCTTGATTCATTATTAGTTATTCTTATGAGTTTTTACCATTTGCAACAAATATGTGTACAATTTATGCAACAAACATACATATGTATGTACATATGTAAAAAATCCTCGAATCCTATGACTTTATACCGGGTCTTTTCGATCGTGGAAGCGCAAAAATCAAATTCTGGTGGCTTTTTCTTTGCCCACATAGCTGCGAGGGAGTTGTAGTTGGGTAGAAGCCATTGGATGAGAAGTTGGTAGAAGGTTTTATTGTCAGGAATTCTCTATCAAGTACACTCTCAAATTTCCTGACAATTGCAGTGTTTTGGAAGCCGAGGTTGCTGCCATTAAGCTACTGGCAGATTTACTTTTGACGATACTAGCCTTGAACTCACTAACTGTGCGTTCAGGTTTAGTTAAGGAATGGTAACAATGGTCCTTTTCTGATAGGACTAGTTAGGGTGCCAAGCCACAGAGAAATCACAGGTAACTGTAAAGCTGAAGAGCTGGCAAGGGAAGGTACCCTAGTCCCGCTATCCGTAGAATGGCAACGGGCCTTATCGTGTGATCTACTACTAGATAGATGGTCTTCGCGGGCTAATCCTGGGCTACCATGGGTTGATGTGCTTTCGCAAGATCCTTTTGACCCAAGATAAACTATATGAGATCCAGTGAGATTAGTTGTGGGGGTTCCAAAAGGCCATTGTTTTGTCGGCGTCTATAATGTAAGGTTGAGAGTCTTATCGGACGGCAGCTGCTGAAGCTGTATGGAAGAAGATAAGGCGGAAACAGCTCAGCATTTCATTCTTGATTGTCCCGCGTTTGCGAGATTTGCTTAAATAGTAGGGAGCCCACACACTCAGATATCCCACTGACCAGGGAATTTGCCTGAGCAAATTGGAATTAACTACAAGGCGTTTTGCTCACTTATAAGCTCGAATACAGGAGTTCTATTTTTATGGCTTCAAAAAGTACTGAAGATATTAGCTCATGTGCTATCTTTGGATCTGCGAACGAACTTAACCTAATCTAAGATAAGTATATCATAAATGCTAATTTCGAGCGCAAAGCGATGACAATTCTTTTATTCACAAGCAACCAGCAAGAGGCGTTTAATTTATGAGAGGTATGAAAGATCACATACATACATATATAAAAGAGTTTGGGGATGTTTTATTAACTGGGATTTAAGAAAGGCAAAAAAAGCTTTAGCAGATATCTTTAGAGAGCTTTTACAATGTTTGATCGTTGAAATTGAAGTAGCTTGATTTTCGATTGTTGCCACTAATTAACATGAAAATCGTGTCCGATATAGGACATACGGTTTGTCCGCAATGTAATAGGACTGAGTCGATTTAAAAAAATTGATTGAATCAATCGTTACAATACTTTAAAAACCTTCAAAATATGCTCCTTTTGGGTCAATGCAGCGCAATTTTCAAGCATTGAAGGCGTCACGGAAGACATTCTCCGGAATAGTCTTGAGCGCCGAGATGCATACTGCTTGGATCCCTTCTGTCGATTTAAAATGCTTGCATTTGATCGGTATTTTCAGTGAAGGAAGTAAAAAAAAGTCCGAGGGGGTCTACTTTGCTGCTATGTCTTGTCGGCGCCGATTGACTCTAGGTTTGAGATTCTTGAAAACTTCCACGTAAAATTTGGCGTTGATGGTTTGTCCAGGAGGAACAAATTCATGGTGGATGATGCCTTTGATGTCAAAAAGGACAAAGAGCATTGTTCTCATTTTGGATTTGCTCATGCTTCCCTTTTATGGACGAGGGGACGCCTGCGTGTGCCAATTGAAAGGTTGCCATGACTAGTCACCTTGATTACGTTATTAAAAAATTGGGAGTTTTTTTCACACATGTTCAAACGCTCGCTGCAATTTCTGCTCTTACCTCTGATCTAAGGAACGCGGAATTTTCGGCTTGCACCACTCACAGAAACACGCCGCGCGAATATGTTTGTCCTGACTCTCCAGGTGATCGGATACAACTGACCAGCCGCAAGTTCGTTAGTTAGGAACGCCCTCTACCGAATCCAGTCGGTGCGCTTACGCTCCGAATTCAGTCGCGGCGGAAGAAAATCGGGCCTATTACTTTCCGGGCAAACCCTGTTTAGAAAGTTTTGTATTTTACTTGCAAAAACATTTTTTCCAATTTAATTTTTAAGAGACTGGGGTATAAAACCGGCTTCGAGCCAGCGATTCTGAATAATCGGTTGTGTGGGATATTCCTACAAATCATAAATATAATATCAAAACTCACCTTTTCACTGGGATATCTCAAAAACTGACAAAGAAGGGTATATGATTCCTTAAAATTTTCACCTTAAAATTCGCTGACTCGAATTTAGACCCATATTCTTACAATAAGAAACTATAAGGAGCATCCTTTTTCATCTTTATCCCCTCTATTATTGGCATGTACAATTTTTAATATTGAGTTGTGACCATCGAATTCCAGATAATGTTATTATTCAGCCTGCCAATTTTTACTTACAATCCGTTCAGAAAAAAGTCCTGCCTAACCGAAAATTATCTATTGCAAGTTTGCCCACGTTAAGATTATGGTGAACGTATTTAGCATTGAAAAATTCGTTTTAAATTCTTCATCAAAGCGCTAAGAAAACGTTTTTTATTTCCTTTAGAAATCACTTTCATTTTCCCGCGCCACTTTCCCTCCGCTATATTTGGATACTTTTGTGTGTTGTATGCTCAGCTCATTCAAGGCTGCTAATGCCAATATTTCTTTTTTACCAAAATTTTCCAGCCACATCAAGTAAACAATGAAAGATCACCCCCATTTTCGAGCCATCATCGACATCGTACGTCACACGTTGATATCGTGGACGGCGGCTGGTGATGGCAGCGTCTCTAACATTGATAGTAGCGGCAGGCAACCAACAGTACGGACGGACAGACATGATTTACACATGTTTACAGCACAATCACAAACGGCGGCAAAGACAGCAACAACACGCCGAAGCAGCAATTGACGTGGCAATAACAACAATAGCAGCAACAACTCCATGCAACAATTCATCAAATGGCGAGCAGCAGACGCCAAATGAGAATTGCTCGCAATGAATTTTATAGTCGCACACACGATACAAACCACAATATGCGCCTAGTATGTCTGTCTGTCTGTCTCTGAATAATATTTATAAGCATTTCTTATTGTGCATTTATTGCTGTTGTTGTTGCAGCGTACTCATACTCACTCCATTCAATTGTTGGTTGCTGCTGAGTAAAATGCGGTTGATGCGGTTTTGCGGGAGCGTCAGCAATTCTGCTGTGGGGCAGCCGCGTCGACGGTGGCCGCCGCAGCGTTGCATAAGCAGCTACGCATTGGAGACTTTGAAAGCTGCAGCAGCGCATTGGGTGGTCCCTGCGCGATGCCTCGGCATGCTAACGAGTACCAACGTTTGCTTATGAACAAATCACACATACACACACAAATGCTGACGGCAAGCAGCCGGTTGGCGCGCGGTAGCATAAGACATTAAAATTTAATATCATCTTCCAATTGCGGTCACAGCGTTTTGTTTTTCTTTCAGTCAGTAGTTTCTTATTATCACCGATATTGTTGTTGTATGGATTACCAGTGCCGATCTTTAGCTGACAACAGCATAAAAATTGCAGCAACACTACTCACTTAAACACCTCCACATGAAGCTGCTGGCCGCTTGCCGCCGCTGCCGACGAAGTTGACTGACAGCGACGGCGAACTTCAATTGAGCCACTCAGCTGTGCCATGGGCAAACCAGAAAGCAATATGGGCATAAAAGAGCCAACAAAAAAGACAAGAGCAACAAAAACAACAAAACAGCAGCCAACAGCTAAGGAAAACAGCTCAAGATTAACACAATTGCAGCGCTAGTGACTTATCGAAATCTATTTGCTTCACCGAAAACGTTGTGCGATGGATGGCCTGATGGATGGATGGACGGCGAATGGATGCATGGCTGAATGGTTTTACTTTGAACGACGCGTGATTTTCGTCACTTCTAAAATACATACTTACATACAAAAACATGTGCGTTTATTTACATGTGTTTGTTCGTATGTTTGTGTATACAAGTATTAGTTTAAGTGTATCTTTTCATTAAGGTAGTCCGTTTATGCAGCATGCTTTAATTAAGTTTGCTATTTTTAACACCCTGGGCGATTATTCGGAGATCCAATAAAGTACAGGGAGTTTTTTCGACCTGTGGTTTCTAATGAGGCGGTGCTTTTTCGGTTGGTTTTTTGACAGTAGTTCTTCTTCTTTATTGGCGTAAACACTTCCTTTTCGCTGTTTGGCGTTTATGGGAGATTCCAAGTGTAGCCAGGTCCTTCTCCTCCTCGAAAACTCGAAACGCCGACTCATCAGATATTTTCATCGTCCATGCCTCTGGACCATATAACAAGACGGGTATGATGAGTGATTAGTAGAATTTGATTTAATCCACCAGCCATTGTTGAGACGCCGTTACATCCTTAAAAATTCACTGTTAGTGGTGCTCCTTAGGCAGAGGCAATCTCACTCACAATTTCATTGTAAAGTTAGAAATTTTTGATGGTATGCATATTCAGAAGGTTTTGACATACGAGCGCTATTTGTGTTGTTTACAGTAACTTAAAATATTCATTTTTACGCGTATGAGTCCGAAAGTAAATAGTAGTCGACTGTATGAATGTTTCCAGATAAAGCGAATCCAACAAAATTGATCGCGCACGAAGCATTTTTAAATAAATTATTGCCTGTTTTTTTAAAAAACTATATATTTAATTAATATATATAAAAATAGTTTGTCAGTTGTATTTCAGGAAAACCAATCGCCGGTGACGGATCATTTTTCACCACAATTGGTACATGACTGATAATCAACATCGAATCGATGATTAACTGTCAGAGATCTTAATGGCATCGTTGAAAAATCGGAATGATCCATTTTATATGATCACGTCAAAGCTGGTCAAAAATCAAGGTTATGTTGATGGTGTTCTTTGAATATCGAGGCGTGGCCCACTCAGAATTCCTTCTGACCGCCAAGAGGATGCACCGTTGCTTAACGGATTGGTTCTTCGTTAGTTTTTCGTCAAATTTTCAATCCATATCATGCCGCGATCGCGTATTTGCCTGATTTGGTTCAGCAAACTCAAACGACCACTCCGGGAAAACAATTTTGAGTCAATTGAAGGCATTAAACGCTACGCGCAACAAGACGGCGTCACTTCTCACACATCGCATCAATCAATGGATTTATTGAGAGAACACTGCAGTGAGCGATAATCTTTCGTTCTGAACCAGTCGATTGGCCACCAAGATAATGTGATATCCCACAGTTAGACTTTTTCTGTGAGGATATGTAAGTCTAAAGTCTATGCGGCCAATTCCGCTTCGATTCAGACCTTTTAACAAAACGCATGTTATTCGCCTGTTACTTGTCGAAATGCTGGAACGAGTCATCGAAAATTGGACTCAACGTATGGACTATCTGAGACGTAGCCACGACCAACGTTCGAAATAGATAATCTTCAAAAAACAAATAGCAAAGAATGTTTCTTCGTTTGTTAATAAACATTCCTCATTCAATTTGAAGGTTCTGTATTTTTTCTTTAAAAAAAGTATGTACGGATGTATATCGCATATCGGCGGATATGTGAGAAATTTTAATAATCACACAAAAAAACCGGTTGGATGTTTGACAACACCGTAATAATAATTACTTGCTGAAAGTACAAGTACACAAAAGAGTTTTTGACCTTTGTTACTGCGAAAAATCCCGTTCGATCTTATTGCAGCGCGTGAATCACGTATGACCTTTTGGAAGGTCATGCATATGCTTCCGAACTTTTCATCCGGTGCAAATCAGTAAATATATACATACTTATATATATATATGTATATGTATGATCGAGCTGCCACTATGTATATTTGTATAAGAATCGCCGCTGGAATATTCTCAGTTCAGCTATGGTCTACATTGTTTGCTAATCTGTGGCATCTCATTCGCAGATACTTAAAATGCTCAACGCAACGCAACGCAACGCAACCTGATTATTGCTGAAAATTTCGGCCAAATAAAGTTTCGTCATTGTTGTTTCACCTGAACTAGCCGACAAGTGAATGGAGGCGTTTTAAATGATTGCAAAAAACTTTAGAAGTGGCAAACAAAGTCTTTTGGTCAGCGATTTTTGTATTTACGATATAAAGTCGGAAGGTTTACCATTACTTTTATGATTTGCCTTACGCAACGCCACCAATTATTTTTCAAAATTTAATTTTTAATTTTTTTTCAAAATTACGCCATTTTGTTAATTTTTCATATTTTTCAAAGATCGTAGATCATTGTATAGGAAATATCTTTAAGTTTAATAAACTTTTTATATTTTTACTCGATCGGCCGGAATCATGCCACCAATAGGGCCCTTCTTTTGCACCTCCGAAGACAGCCCATAACGTTATTTTTCAACATTTTTGTACAAAAAAATCTTAAAATATACATATGTAGCTAAAAATATATTTTATTACGTTCAAAGAAGTTCGAAATATTCAATCGCGTACTTTCTCTTAAAATAATTCACGAAAATCGCCAAATTTTTCATGCGTCACACTGGTATAGCTCCTTAAGAGGAGTGTGACCAGGCTCAGTGAGATTTTCAATAGTTAAATTTGTTGGCTTAAAATTCGCTTAAAGGTACTTAAAAAATTATTAAATTGTTTGAGTAGAGCAAAACTATCCCTGTTCGATAAGTAGTGTCAAAACACTCATGTTACTACAGTGTAGTTAGACTGTGTTAGATTAGATTGTTTGTAACGCAATGTGGTCGAAATGACAAATCTGGATTTTTTTCTTTTAAATACTTAAAAATAATATATAAATAGTAAACGCCGAAAGTTAAAAAAAAAAAAAAATAAAAATAATTTAATTTTATAGTTTCACCATTTGAATGAAAATCTTTTTGCGTGCCTCAAGTGCCACCTCTGAAAAGTTGAAATCCGGTTGACTGTCTGTCCGTCCGTGCAAGCTGTAACTTGAGTAAAAATTATGATAGCTTGATGTAACTTAGTATACAGGTTCCTTAGTACAATAAAAAATCGAGTTCGTAGATGGGTGTAATCAGACCACGCCCACAAATCGCCAGTAACCGAAAACCTATAAAGTGCCATAACCAAAGACTAAATTAAGATTTAACAATATAATATATAGCGTAGGCACTTAAGCAACAATAACCAAATTCGTCCACAACGAAGTTTACAAGAATTCCTACCGATGCACATTGGAGCATTTTTCTTCAAAAACCCGATAAAAGTGAGAATTACAAAGTTCAGCGATGCTATTCAAAATTGATTGTTTTTGGTACCTAAGTAACCGTACTACAATGAACTGATTAAATGAATGACCCTTAGTCCGCTGTACTGCCACATACAGGGTGACTGATAAATTTTGCTACATTAAGAAACTGAAATAATTTTTTTTCAGTGTATGGAATTCATTTTTCTTTTGTTCATGTTAAGCTCATTCAATTTTATTAAATATAGCTTAATTAGTTTTAAAAATAATGGAATTTAAATGCAACCCTCCCTGCTCGTTGATGCATGTGCGCCATCTTACCAAAAAGTTGTTCATTACTGCTTGGAGAGTTGAGACAVVWATAGCCGCAATTGTTTCTCGAATGGATTGCCTTAGTTCATTCAAATTTGTTGGTTTTGCTTTGTAGACTTCCTGTTTGCAATAACCCCACAAGAAAAAGTCAGGTGCAATAAGGTCAGGCGACCTGGGTGGCCAACGGAATGTCTAGTTTCTGGATGTCAGCTCACACAAAGTTCAAAGAAATTCTCATTCGGCGTAATTCTGGATAGAAAAACTCTCTCAATATGCTCAAGTAACGGTCTCCAGTAACCGTAACGGTGTGACCGTTTTCTTCGAAGAAGTAAGGCCCGACAATGCAGCGTGATGAAACTGCACACCACACTGTGACACGAAGTGGATGCAATTCCGTCTCATGGAGTATCTGTTGTGTGGAAGCACTCCATATTCGACAATTTTGTTTGTTTATGTTGCCGTTTACGTCGAAATGGACCTCGTCAGACATGAAAAGACAGTTCAAGATGTTTCCATCCTCTTCCACGATTTGAAGCATCTTCTGGCAAAATTTCAAGCGAATCGGCAAGTCTGCAGCGTTCAGTTTGTTGGCCATTTGAATTTTATATGGGAATAAGTCCAAATCTTTGTGCATAATTGACTGTAATGATTGTCCGCTTACACCCATTTGAGCAGATAAGCTTTTTGTCGAAACACGTGGATTGTTTTGTATGGCAGCAGCTACAGCAGCGATTGTTTCCTCCGTTCGAACTGAAGGGTTTCGATGGTAAGGTCTTCTGTTGACTGTCCCATGCTCGGCAAAATTGTTTACAAGTTTCATTATGGTCCATCTGCTCGGAGGATTGCCGCCAAGCGGACTCCAGTGCGTGATAGCGGCGGATAATCCAAATTCTTGTTTCAGTATCCCAGTTATTCATTTTTGTTAAATGTAAAAGTCAATCTGCAAAATAAAAAAAAATTAACCAGATTCATTAAATAGGAAAAAAGGTATTTAATTTTTTGTTGGTAGCGGCTTTCATCAGCCACCCTGTATGTGGCCGGAACCTAGACTTCGTTCAGTACGCAAGTCCTTATTTCGCGATACTCTCTTTTGTTCTCGAAATTGCGAGTGGGTTTTTGTGTTGCGTGAAAATTCTTTTTTGGGTTCTGGACAACATGGTATGTATTTAATATTACTAATATAAAGATTAAAAAAAAATTAATTTTTTAGAAATTAGTGTTTTTGTTATAGTGTCGGGAAGGTCGAGCTATAAATTATTTTTTTTTTTTGCTAAACTAAAGGGTTTTCCCTAATAAATATTTTCCCCGTCTTTTCCCCCCTTTAAAAAAGCGCATTGAATTAGGCTGGTCACTTGCATAAAATAAATACTGCTTAAAACCACGCCTACTTCCATATATAACACTTTATAATTCCATTTGATTCTTTCACTTTCCAGTACAAAAATAAAGAATTAATTAATGTAACGGAATAAAATTTACCCTTAAAGTTATCCACCTTGGGAAAAATAATTGTCCAAATCCAACCAAAACTGTTCAAGCCAATCCAATCCAATCGAAACCAATAGTAGACTTTTGGCCGAAAATATCGTTCAATCTGTGATATTGAAATTCACACAGAATCCTTTTCTGGCAATAGTATTTCATTGTGTCAAAAATGGGCTTAATCGGGTCAGTTTCACTGAGCCCCCATATACCGAATATAAAGATTTTAGAACTTCTAGGTCACTTTGTGCTGGATATATCCGACAATATTTGAGTAATCTCAATGAAAATTGCAGAACATGTTTTATTCATAACAGTGTATCTTTGCGCTTAAAATAGATGCAATTGTGCGAAAACTTGAACCCCCCAAAATTTTTTCAAGACCGTCTGTTTATACGTGAACTCAGTTTTTGCATTTTGCACACGTAATTTTCTTATCAAGAAACCTAACCGTCGAAATCGGACAACTTATATGTAGCTCCCAACAAGCTAATCGATCAAACTCAAACACTTGAATGTAAAGCTTTTTTTATTTGTCAAGATATCTTCGCGAAATTTGGCTTAGATTATTGTCAAAAGATTGGTTGTAATCTCCGAACCTATAGCTCAGATCAGCTCATTATAACCTATAGTCATTTACATATTTATTTCCAGATAGGAGAAGTTCGTCGCAAGTCCTCTTGAAAAAAGCAATTCGCTATTTCGAAAAAACAAAAATAATAATAATACAAAAAATACATGTTTAATGAAGCCTGAAATAAAAATGTAGGTCTTTTTTGAGACTTTTGGACTGGCCTAAATGACTTGGGCCATTTTTATAATAATATAAAAGAAGAAACGCCAGAAGAAGAAGAAGAATATTGTCGTGGATTCTAGTTAACTATGCCTGTTGTTGTTCTTTTCAAATGCTCAACAGGGTAGACCAACCCCAAAGAGCCGGACGTAGACAGTAGCATCCAATTTTATGATTACATCTCAGCTTCTTTAAATTTTTTCGTGTTAAAAAACGCGCAATGTAAACAAAATTCGGAAAAGTCGTCGTTTTTTGTACAGCTGTGTAACGCGTGTCGGCCGAGCAAGTGCGGCGGCAGGATATAAGTAGGCACATGTGTGCGAGTGTGAGCTGCCGCACGATTTCCAGCAGCCTTAATCGATTGCTGGGGCATTTCGGGTGTGTAGGTTTGAGCGTAATTAATTTTCATCGTCAAAATTAGTTGGTATGGCCCAGCAGATTCCGTAAACACACACACATATATTACATATCGATCTGACTATGCTCACTCGCCGGGGGTGCCACCGCTGCACTTGCTCTTCTACACATGCACATTATCCCTGGTACTATGTTTGAAGCGGGTGCCAAGCGTGTGTCGCTACCGTTGCCTTTTCCGCCAAGTGTGCTGCCGCTCGTTTTTGGTGCTGGTGATCTGCTCAATTTATACGCCTGTACGAATTGCTTTAATTATTACTTTGCTGTTAATATAAACATTTCTAAATTTAGCACAAATCATTTTACTCTTTTTTCAGCATTTTTTATTTTTTTTCATTCGTAGTTTCGGCTTTTTTGTTTGGCGCTCGTTTAGTGTTGCGCGTAAAGGAAATTTTATGTGTCGATTCTGGTAGTTTATGACTTTGAAATGGTGATAGTAATGCAAAAAGCACTCGTTCCTTGTACATTTTGTCCGTTTAGTGATTTTGTTGTGCAGAGTTTTCGAAAACGAGGTGTTTATGAAATGCCGTAAATTTTAAAATAAGTCTGGAGTAATGCCTTTGTTTCGTCAGATAAATTTCAATTCATGGAAATTTTTGAAACTGAGTAAAAGCACACCATTCACTTTAGCAACTATAATAATGTTATGACCTCGATAGAGATTACGTGGGAGTGTAATTACCTTAATAATGAATAAATACTTTGAAAGCCAACAAAAAAGTGTATCTTATGTATTGTAATTGTATGTAAATAACACTATGTGATTACTACTTTGTATATCACAATTTCAAAAATTGTCTAAGCTACTTGGCCGAGCCTGAGGTACCTGGCAGTATTTATGAAACGTAAATGGTAGACACACAACTATTCTCAGTATGTGAACCAAAGAAGGATGATGCAGAGTGGGATATCAGCCCAAATGTCGGTGTGCGACGAGGCTCCTATCAGCGGGGAGCAGAGTGATATTTGAAGTTTTGTCGCCAGCAGCCATACCTCTATTGTAACGGGAGCAGGCTGTAGTGGTTGCGTACTACTACCAAGCCATCTTTAGAGTGCACGGGTGCCAAAGTCCAAGAAAATTCGGACAAAGAAAATGCTTTGATCTTACACGAGGAAAAGAAGAAGACTTCAGCGATTTCCTGAACCGGACTTCATCGAGGGCTGCAACTCTGATCTCAGGAAGAAAACAACCTGGTGGAACTGAAGGTAAAGGTGCGATACAAGGCGATGGGGATATACAGCCGACTCGAGGGCAAGCCTTAAACTTAAAGGAAAAATAAGGGAATGGTTGAATTGAGCCAGAGGGGAGGTAAAAAATGGCCGGACATATTTCGCCACACGGCTGACAAGCCGAAATCATCGACGTTACACTTCGGTGTCAGAGAAGCGGTGAAAAATAGTGGAGATTATGATATTGTAAGCCCTCTTCTCAAGGATGGATTCAGAGCCGAACACATGCCATCATTTAATGGAGCAGGATGATTTAGCGTAGCCAAAATCCATAAATCCAATTACGCCCCGTCGCTGATATGGGTGAGGGAATCTGTCAGAATACTTCCTAATCTTCGAGAAATCGCGATACTGGAGATAGTGGACCGATGTAATATTCTATCGGTACACAAGACGAAGGTCATCATAACTCGGGTGTAATACTTGAAACATGTTTCTATGTACGATTTCAATAATTGAACGGTTAAGTAGAAAAGGCCAGGATAAATACATTTTCGAAAGAGATCTCGCTTGCAACTTGCAACTTGTTACAAATGTTGGGTCAATGACCATGAACCCTACTATTGTTAACTTCCTATCGCTAAAGTGATGCAAAAACGTGTAATAATATACTAATAAGACACTTTTTAGCAGTAGATAATCATGAAGAAAGTTTACAAAAATTGTTACTCGTCCGAAGATGCAACTAAAATGGTAAATTGAGAAACAAATTAGGCCAAACTGTTTCTTGTGAGCCTTATCTTCAGCTGCTCAGGTCTATGATCTTAATTCAGTTCCCTTTTCCATGCACAGTCATTATTTTATATTGATACTCCTTAGTTTGTTGATACCTGCACCACCTGTACCTGTACTTGCAGTATAATCCATGCTATCCAGAATTGTCCACGGTTGTCAGAGTACTGTCTCAAAAGCTCCTAATCTATGTAAGTGTAATACATTTTAAGAATAAGATAGTAGAAGTCTCAAACATTCTATGGGTTTATTTTTCTCTACTTCTTTCACACCCTGAAAAACTCTCTCGAAGTGCTTTCGGGCATGGTGACATGAAAGAAAATATATAAAACTGGCCGAAGGCTATTGAAGAACCATCCACTATGCTTTTATCAACGAAATAAAATTAAGATATGGAATTAATACTCCAGCTGAGCTTATCAGAACATCTTGCAAAAATCTGAGAACCCACTTTAATACTTAAATAAGTGCGCGTCTGAGCTACTGGTACTACTTAAGCGAGACCACACACCACAGTTTCAGCCAAATGTAGGAATCCCTGTAAGCTAATAAATTAGTACCAACACAATTGTCAAAAACTATGCATAATTAGTCTGGCGCCATACATCTTAAAGTGTGGCCACAGGACTGTCATACGATGTATTATCTTTCTAACACGACTTCAAATACGAACTACTAGATACTGTGCAACAATGAAACCAATAGGAAGTCAAAATATTGTCACTTCTTTGTAAAACAAAAACAAAAACAAAATTGAAGAAACAGAGATCATTAGCTAGATCTACCATTTCTGGCATCGATAGTGTTACTGTTTGGGGTCCTGTAACACATTATACCATAATTATGCCCAAATTTGTATGAACAAGTGTTTTTATGAATAGATTTTCAAA
The DNA here is from genome assembly GCF_001853355.1 of Bactrocera latifrons. Lineage (NCBI taxonomy): Eukaryota > Metazoa > Arthropoda > Insecta > Diptera > Tephritidae > Bactrocera > Bactrocera latifrons. The sequence continues at coordinate 268,049 of NW_017537090.1, read as the reverse complement.
ATGTTCTGAAAATAACATAACTAAGTTTTTCACATTTTAAAAATAAAGTATTCAATTATTTGTTTACGAAGAATAACTAAAATTAAATAAACATGAAGTACTAGGATATATATTTTTTTAATAACAAAGTTTCCGCTTATAATATAAAAATATTTACGTACTTTATAAAAAGACCAGAAAATCAAAAGCAGTGAAATTTAGTTTTGCTGTTTTGACATGAAAATTCTCTGTTGCCTTCGTGCTTGCGTGCGATATGTAATTACTTTTGTGTTTCCTTTGTGCTGTTCAAGTGCTGCCACTTGAGTCGATTGTAATTGAAACCGTAGAATATGTGGTGACACCAATTGTAATTTGAAACCTGATGTAGGTATATAGTGGTATATTTTCAAGTGTCAGACTACATAGAATACGCTGATTAGTACGGAAAAGTGGAATTTTTAAATCAAATTCGTCAGTATGAATGAGTAAAGTTCACAAAATTTTTCAAGTGAGCAAATTTTTAAAATTTCTCTTTCGGTGTATGACGAGTGCTTTGCAAGTTCCTTACTACACTATTTTTTATAAATATGATTATATATGAAGGTAACTACTAACTAACTACTAACTCGGTGGAACAATCGGATAATTGTTAAAGAAGCTATGAGGATTCATATACAAAGTATCTTTTTGAAGTACACAAATTTTGAACTACATTAATTTCTAAAAATTATATACATATTTATTCGTTTCCATTACTTACTTTTATTTCTATTGTATGGAAATAACTTACATCTACTTTATTTTACGAAACTAAGTTTTATTTTGAAACGTCTGTGAGACAATGCCAATCGTTTACCAAGACGTCATGAAACGTATTATTAAATGCGATGAGTCTCGAACGAATATTGTGGAAAAGATAAGCCGAAGCCGAAAAAATCACGTCAAAGCTGGTCAAAAATCGAGGTTATATTGACAGTTTTGTTCGATTATCGAGGTGTGGTGCATCACGAATTGCTTCCGACCAGCTCAACTATAACAAGGAATACTCTTTGGGTGTTATGTGTCGTTTGTGCGAAGCTATTAGTAAAATGTGGCCAGAATTATGGGCCGAAAATTCTTGGTTTTTACACCACGGTAATTCACCGTCGCTAACTGCATAGATTCTCCGTGAGTTTTACGCTAAATTTCCAACCCATATCATGCAGCACCACCGTGCGGGGTTTGTCCGGAAAGTAATAGGACTGATTTTCTTCCGTTAGAGCAGAGGTCCGCGATTAAATTTTGTGTGAAACTCGGTAACTCGGTGTGTGAATCTGCGACAGAGACGTTTGGTATGTTCAAGCAGGCTTACCCAGATATTGCTTTAGCAAGAAGCGGTGTGTTTCAGTAGCATCAGGCCATTTTGGTAGGCCGGGAGGGCTTATGAAGAACGTGGAAAACGATGCTCATTGTCTTTTTTGACATCAAAGTCACCAAGAATTTGTTCCTCCTGGACAAATCGTCAACGCCAAGTTTAACATGGGAGTCCAAGAGACTCAAACGAAGGGTAAATCGGGTTCGACAAGAAATCGCAGTCGATTGGAAGTTGCGCTCCTGCTCGCTCGGCCTTTCTTGTGAACAGCTACCTTACCAAGGCCTTCACCCCGATGAAAGGTAAGTATTTTAAGACGACAGAGGAGATCCAAGCAGCATGCTCCACAGCTCTCAAGACTATACCAGAGAATGCTTTCCGTGACGCCTTCATGCGCCGCATCGACGCAGAGGGAACCTGTTTAGAAAGTTATTAAAAAATTGTAACGAGTAGTTCAATAAATTTTTTTATATCGACTCCGTCCTATTACTTTCCGGACAAACCATGTATTCGCCTGATTTAGCTTCGTGCGACTTTTGGCTACTCAGCAAACTCAAACGACCGCTCCGGGGAACCCGTTTTGAATCAATTGAAGGCTTTAAACGTGAATCGCTACGAGAATTGAAGGTCATTCCAGAAATGGACTTAAACTACTGTTTCGTGGATTTGAAAAAACGTTGGCGCAAGTGTATTGGGACGAAGGGGGATGACTTTGAGGCATACGATATAGATTTGAAGAATAAATTAAGAATATTAAAATTATGAACAAGTCTTACTAAGTTTTGCTCATAGCAGTATATAAATATAATATTTGCTCGTGACTAAGTTTTACCCAGCTATGTCATAAGGAAATCGGAACCACACCTCTTACATTTAATTCGTTGTCTATTTAAACTAATGACTCTGCCTGTCTTAACAAAGGTATGTGTATAGTACATGTACCCAACAGTTTTGTCCCCCATTTTGACAAAGGCCGCAAAGATTTGCTTAGCGCCATAACGGGTTCCGCTTGAAATGCAGCCAATGGGCGACAGGAAAATGTGACAGTAGGAATGCTGAAATACATACAAACATACCTTTGTATGTGTGTGTTATAATTGGAACGGATTGCCAACACTAATGGCAGTGTTGCAGCAGCCAACTGTTGGGGCGATGCGTTGGAGCATATAATATATTACATACATACATATAGTAGGGAGAATGTGGAACTGACTATGTACATCGCTGTTGGTGCTATTTTAAGGCATATAAAAACGACAAAAACATTAAAAAAAACCAAAAACTTGGCATGCTATTGCGGCATTTTCCACTAAATGCTGTCGCCTTAGTGCAAAGCAACAATAAAAATCAAAAGAACAAGTACCAGCCACTATTGCCTTGGTGACTTGTTCGGCGTTGTGGCTACGTTTAGCAACGGATGACGACGACAACGATCGGCGATTGAAATAAAACAGACGCGCCATTGCCTGCCGTGGCCCCAATCGTATCAATGCAGACACATATGTGCATACCTATGTACATCATACGGAGAGCATACGGCACCGGCATTCGATTTAAAAATTGAGCGGCTTTCATCACGTGTACTAGATGGAAATATATAATAAGAGCACATACTGTACATATATATGTAACTGTATATATATGTATAAATATATATGATTAGGTATATATATGTACACATGACTCATTGCCGCTGCATTTGAAATTTGGTTGTTATTTTCAAAATGATTTTGTGCCAATGGCCTCCATCGCAAGGAAATGTCGGCGTGGAGAACTCTATGAATGACTGCAGGAAATTCCGTTTCCTCTACTTGTTTCCATTGGCTGAAATAAATCATTGACTTGCCATTGCCAATATTTTTGGAAAAACAACAAAGCATGCCAGTGATTTGTATGGTTTGTGAGTGTGTGGCAAAAAGTGTTAAAATATGATTTATGAAACTAAAACGTTTAGTCATTTGTAGTATTTTATATACAGGAGGAGGCCACAAAAGTGTGCGGTATGTGAAAGTATTTATTTTTTATACTCTTGCAATATGTTTCTATAGAGTTTAACAGCTTTGTTTAAATAACGGTTGTATGTACATATCATCTAATACTAATCGAGATAGATATAGGTTTATATAATATAAATGATCAGAATGACGAGATGGTTGAAATCCGTTTGACTGTCTGTCTGTCCGTTCGTCCGTCCATCTGACTGAGCAAACTGCAACTTCTGTCAAAATTTAGACATCTTGATGAAACTTGGTATGGGCTTGATAAAAAAATAGTTCGAGTTCGTCGATGGACGCAATCGGACCACTGCTACGTCCAGAAAACGCTAGTAACCGAAAACCTATAAGTGCTAAAGCTATAGAGCTGAAATTCAGCACAGAGGGTGGTGGGATGGTGGAAAAAGCAGTAGTTGTACCGCCCTCTAATGGGTTTAAATTACATATTTAATATTTCCTAAACCACTAAAGTTACAATAACCAATTTCGCTTAGCGCTAATATTATAAGAATTCCTATCTACAGTTAATGGAACAGTTCCGCTATATGGGGAATAGACGAGGTCATCATCCGATTTCATCCATTTACTAAAAGCGTGATAAATTAATAACTAACTTCGCCAGAGACATTAAAGTTTAAGCTGAGTGACGGTATGAGAGGACTTTAATAGAGCCGCGGTCAAAAGTGGTACCAAAATACCAAAATAGAATAAATATACGCAAGTCGCTAAAAACGATACACAACTAAATTTCCGAAAGGACTAAGAGATGGATCTGGGTAAGGTGGAATGCCTTAAGGGTGTGTAGGATCACTAAAATTAAAGCAAAGAAAACGCTCTTGCTGTCTACACGGTCTCGTAATGACTGCAGGCCAGCTATTGGCCTAGCCACAGGTCAGAACTTACTGGCATCACACGTGAGCCGTATGGGCGTTAGTAACGATGACATCCATATGTGAAGGTATGTTATTTACAAACTGTCAAAAAGCTCTTACAAAATACTTCTCCTTAGTCTCTAGCTCATTGATGTCTCTTAGGCTGTGACAATTTGGTATTTCTCACACATCTTTATTTTGGCTTATTTCAAAACTATTTTAGGGTAATATAGACGATTCATTGCTCCCAAAATAATTCCTTTTGGGAGAGCTCGGTGGTCGGTATTTCAGTTGGTTGTTCAAAACTTTGAAATTTTATTTTCTTTTCTTCTAGTCTTTAATTCGTTGATTCACCTTTCAACCATTTTGAATAGTCGAGATTCCAAATCTGTGTGCTAAAAATTGTTTTCAAATAGCCCATATGACCGTCAAACATTCTTTCTTCTCCGTGGCTAAAGCTACAACCTCTTAATGTTTCCCGGTTTGTTCGCTCTATCAAAAACAATGTTGTTGGAGGTAGTCGGAATTTTCAAAAACTCGGAGTTTCTCTTATCTTAAAGTACTTGGAAAAATTCTCTGAAATTTTGTAGTAAATCCGACAAATACTTTTTGTGTTATTCGAAAATTAGCAAATGAGCATCGAGCGCTCTGGCACGTTTGAGTGCTGATAGCTAATAGCTATCGATTTATCGAGGCATGTTGTTACTCTTCAGAATAAAATATGGGCAATATACAGAGATATTTTTGCGAAAACTGTCATAATTCATATTGTTTACGGCATAATATTCTTTTAGAAGTCCTCTAAAATTTCGATCTCCAGTGTATTGTGCGAGGCTTCCAGGCCTTGAAAATAGGTGTTCGTTTCCATATTGACTTTCTCATTCGATTGATATCTTTTTCCAGTGAACCTGTCGTTATTGTGGACTTGCTGTTACTAACAACAAGATAGTTCCTATTACTTCTTAGTGATAAGCTACAAGGTAGTTAAGGATACTCTTTATGAGATGGAAGTCTTTTGGATTAAATTTTGTCTTTTCCTCATTCTTCTTCCATCAACTGTCCGTGTGTAGGAACTTGTAAACAACAGCAACGCGTTCGCTGACAACAAAAAAATTGTCTTATCATATATCTTATTGACCTTCCCGTTTTGTTGAGCGTTGAATGGACGACTGTTCGGAAATCCATAAAATTTGTTGTTATTATTTCGCAATGATGATCTTTTCTCACGTTCAATGCTCGATTCATTTGTTTTTTCAGCTTAAATGGCATTTTGCCTTGCGAGTTGCACAAAGCGCACAAAGCGCACAGCCCACCAGCAATCGCCAGCAAATAAACGCCAACCGCCAGTAGTCGACGATAAATCTTTGAATTTTATTGCCGTGAAATTGGAAATTCGTAGAAATAACGACATTTAAATTGCGCACCCCAAGAGCAACAAATAAAGCAAGAAAATACCAAAGCCAGAGCAAAAGCAGCAGCGCCAAATAAACATGGAGGAATTTACACGAACACAAACACATATATGCATATGTATGTACATGGTAGCTTTGACTTTTATTTCTATATGGCCGGCGATCGCTGTTCGATCGATTTGCCTTCAAGTGGATTTTGCAATTCATATTATATCAATGCATTTGTGTGTGTGTGTGTGGGTATGTAGGTGAGTTGTTGTGTAAAACGATAAAACTGACTCGCCGCGAGAGTCGGCTGCTATTGGCTCGGCCATCTTTAAAGTTTCACATTTTTATTGCTTTTTCGGCCGCATTTGTTGTTGCAAGCTAACGGTGCGCAATACCATTTGCAATTCACTATTTAATTGCTTTGCTTTACTCTCCACGCACAATGAGCAATAACTGCTTTCCGGTCATTTCGACACGAAAACATACAAAAACACAACAATGCATATGTACGTATGTAAGTGCATATACCATATACGTATGCCACGGATGCCTATTGGAATAGTCGCTTTTGATGTTACTGTTAGTGGGTACGCATTCAAAAATCAAAAACAATAAAAAACGTAACTTCGGCTGCAGCGAAGCTATAATACCCTTCACAGCTGCATTTCTTATATCATAAAAGGTTTTTATACCCTTTTCATCTTTATTTTGAGCGGTTAGTTTGTATGGCAGCTATATGCTATAGTTTTCCGATCAGAACCATTTCTTCGGAGATTATACGTTTTTTTTAGATAATAATCCGTGCCAAAAAAGTTGTATATAAAAGGCCATTTTTCGATCGCTCAGTTTGTATGACAACTATATAGTATAGAAGTCCATATCGACGGTTCCGACAAATGAGCAGCTTCTTGGGAAGAAAATGAGGTATGCAAAATTTTAAAGATCGTCACGCCGATCATTTGTGTATATAGTATATATATGTATATATATTTTACAGGGACTCGAAGTTTCCTTCAGAGAGAGTATATCAGCAAACTTGATACACTCTGTGCACGGTATAAAAAAGAATTAAAAACAAAAATTACAATAAAATTACTTGAAATTGTAAATTTACGCAATAAATGCAAACAACTATTATAAACGTATTTCAAGGCGCTTCGTGTTTCCTGTGATTTGTGATATTAAAGTGTCAAAAAAATGCCCAAAACCTTCAAAATAGTTTCTAGGAAGGATGTGTGCACTCTAAAATTTCCTAATAGTAGTTTCGTAATTTTATTTGGGGCAGAAGATTTTTGTATTTGATCAACATCAAATGGTTCAATACTTACTTTGAATGGTTAACTTTGAACATTCTATCGTCACTGTGCTCATGTTTTTTCTATGCTACAGCTCTTAGCATATTCAATAAAACACCACAGAAAACAAAATGCTTCGAGTTCAAAAACGACTGAACTAAAGAAATTATAGTAAGACACACAGTGGGACTACAATAGCCACTAAGCAACCTCATATCAAAATTTAATTATGCATGGCAATCGGATACTGGTCATAAACGACTGAGAAAGAGGTTAACATGTTTGTTTTGTTATGTAACAATAATTGAGGCTTATTTCATAAAAAACAGCTATGCTATGTTTTTAGCTAATATTTTCAAAATATTTTACCAGAAATAAGCAATGCTGTAATTACTTTAGGTAGCATTACTCAACTCAACTCCAGTCAATTTCCGGAAAATCTTTCAATGTGCGTGATTCACGCATAATGTTTTCAATTGACTCAGAAGGGTCTCCGCGATAAGGTCGTTTTGAGTTTGCTGAAAAGTCAGAAGTCACACGGAGCCAGATCAGGCGAATAATTTGATTGGAGCACGGTAGTGTTTGGAAATTTGGCGAAAAACTCACGAAGATTCAATGCAGTTTGCGACGGTACTTTATCCTGGCGCAAAAACCAAGAGTGGTTGGCCTATTATCACAAAAAGATTCACGCAAACGGCGCATAACGTTCAAATAATATTCTTTGTTGATAGTTTGGCCGGTCGGAAGGAATTCGGAGTCCACAACAACTCGATAATCGAGGATAAATGTCAGCCAACTTTGATTTTTGTTTTCGGCTTCGATTCACCTTTGCCACGATATTCGAGCGATCGATGGTTTGCTTCCAGATCGTAAGATTAGATCCAAGACTCATTGCCAGTAATGATACTGGCTAAATGAGTAAAACTTCCCGCCCTCACGCGCCACTACAACACAAAACACACCACTCACAAAGCAACACTGGCACACTCACCACACTTGGAGACAACACACATTAACTGGAAGCAGCAGTCTACACCCACACACACACACACCAACACACTCCGTACATCAACCCACCATAACTCTCCACACCCCAACGAGCAAAAAGCTTCGTCCTGGAATTGAACGTCCCCTTTCGACAACGAATCTCGATCAATAAACATCGGCGGACGTTTTCCAGTTATTTAATTCATTTTCGGCACGCAGCTCAACCATCTTGCTACATCTGGTGATCTTCGGCGCTATCATAATTCCGATATATATTATTATATATTATATATATTATTATAGTTTCATAAACCTACAACCTCCACTGGTATCCGACCAGAGAGTTGATCAATTTAGTTTTATATACACATATTGTTACGCCTCCACTGGTATCCGACCAGGGAGATTTTTATCGTAACGTTAAAATAAAATTGTGATCCCATTTTTTACAAAAACATTGCGTTCAGAAAAACTTCCTTCCCGAGCCAGTGAAAGTGTAAGTGGTAAATTATATAGGTACGTTTCATGGCATCCTGGTAGGCGGGAAGCGTTGTTTTGCAGAGGTTACCGCGAAGCTGTTTTTTGAAAATATTGAGTGATTTTGGAACCAATCTTTCTTTCAATTTTATATTTAAATTTCGATTCACAAGCAATAATTTCCTTATTTTAGTGATCATCAGTTGATGTCCTGTCCTCGACGTGGTTCGTCGTCAACGCCTTCTCGACTCTCTTTGAACAAATTGTACCAATCAAAAGCACTTCCTCGCTACACATAATTATCCAAAGGCTTTTTCAACATTCTGAACGTTTCGGCACCTGAAATTTGATTCCGCACACAAAATTTAATGAAACTTCTTTTCTGAAAACATTCGCCGAATGCACGTTATGTATTTCAGAAAGACACGCGTATAATAAACGCTAAAATTATTTGTGTTTAATATTTGGTACAGATTCCACTGACAGGCATACACAAAAAAAAAAAATATTTCGACGAATAGGTTTTCACGCGAAATTTAAATTAAAAAGTCTTACTTTTTTCTATTTACACTGCTAATAAATGTTTTAAAGTTAATTAAACCATTTATGTGGCATAGCCATCTGTACTGTGCCATTGATGAAAAAAGTGACGCAAAGATATCTGGATACATATTAAATACAACTACGTAAATGTGCGCATACGTAGACGACCTCGCTATAATCAGCAAAAAATTCACGCTCTGTCCAAAACTTTCGCTGATATTGAAGTGGCATCTGACCAAATTGTCCTAAAAATCATTGAAAATAAAAAGAAATAAATGATGATGTCTAGTAAAGCAACAAGAGTGGAAATTTACCAATACGCTTTAGAAACTGTAAAAGCCTTTACTTACGTGGCCCTCAGTATCGATAACTCAATAAGCCTGAGTATCGATGATAGAATTCAAGCTTCCAAAAAGTGATGTGCGTTCCTAATGAAATTGCTCAAATCAAAGCTACTTATTAAGCAATGTAAGTTGACGCTATAGCAAACCATCGGCATTGTGTGATAAAGTATGTCTAGTCAAAATATCTCCCGCCATTAAATAAACAGACAGCGTATTTGAGTATTTGTTTATACGTCATTGCTGACAGTCAGAGCATTGAAGTTGTACTCGTAGATAATTTTGACTACCTTGGAGCCAGTATCACCACCATCAGCAATGTCTGCCTTGAAATGCAACGTGGAACATTCTTACCAACAGGTGTTACTATGTATCGAGAAGATAATTGAAAAGTAGAGTAAGTAATTCGGATAGGTTTCTTCTTGTTTACTGGCGTAAACATCGCTTACGCGATTATAGCCGAGTTAACATCAGCGCGAAAGTCGTTTCTTCTTCTCGCTACGTGGCGAACGGTGGATATTCCCAGCGAAGTCAGGTCCTTCTCCACCTGATCCTTTCAACGGAGTGGAGGTCTTCCTCTTCCTCTCCTTCTTCCGGCGGGTACTGCGTCGAATACTTTCATAGCCGGAGTGTTTTCGTCCATTCGGACAACATGGGCATCGGTGACTAAATCACCTTTGGGGGTTCTACAAGAGTATTCTCCGGTTTTGAAACCTTCTGTAAGCCGCCGAATTTTTTCGTAGAATTTTCGAGCATTACCCCTGTCGGCCAGCTTATCAAGCTCTTCGTACTCACGCATTTCGGCCTCTTTCTTTTTCTGTCTTCAACTCTCGGTATCTATCCCATCCCGCACGTGTTGTGGTCGATCGTAACGTTGCGAGGTAGGCAGTCTGTTTTTACTCCGCTGCGGCACGGCACTTCACGTCGTACCAGCTGTTCTTTCGCATTTTCCGAAACCTTGTTTAATCATGGAGGCTGAATTTACCGACTGTAGTGCCAAAGATACCTTCTTTGCCCACCCTGGTGTAAAAGTCGCCAAGCACGATTTTGACATCGTGGCGATAACAGTTCTCATAGGTGCGCTAAAAGCGCTCATAGAAGGCATCTTTTGTCACATCGTCCTTCTCTTCCATCGGGGCGTGGGCGCCAGTCTGCGATATCAAGAACTTCGCTTTGAGGCCGATTGTGGTAAGACGTCTTCCACCGGGGTGAATGACAGTACTCGGCAACGGAGTCTCTCTCCCACCACCAATCGCACTCAAATTTGTTCTCTTTTATATGGCCACTTTAGTAAATGCCACAAGGACATTCTCATCTGAGTCCTTGTCCCGTCCATCGCATTTCTTGGACGGCAGTGATTCAGCCTTTATTTTCACGAGGATATCAACCAACTGGGCAGCGGTACCTTTCCAATGAACATTCCAGTTGCATGTCCTTAAATCGTAATCCTTATTTCGTTTCGCATTCGCACTTAACTCGCCTCAAACGGATGTTCTTGGGCTACCCAGAGGATACTTGGTCAAAGACCAGAAGTCGTGTGCTGCTTGAGCCCTATGTAAAAGAATCGTTTCTAGCCACTCCCAAGTGAATGGCAATCAGAGAACTTTCCTCGCTTGCGTCCATTTTATACTGTAAGAGATTGTAGTTAGAAGCTCGTAAAAAATAATCAGATCTTACATCATAAATATCTTATGGACTATGTATGTATCTATGTACAATATTTACTCGAATAGAGGCGTTTACTAGTTTTGAAGTACTACTCAATGTCGACCTTTGGGGAATCCCTCTGCTTGGAAACTACAGTCATACGTAGTAAGTGCACATATTTAGTAAATAAATATTTACAAGTGATTCATCGTGTGAGCGCCGCCAAGCGAACAATAATCAAAATGTGTTTATTTAAAGAAAATCCTGAACACCGTAACAAATTCCCACCTAAAAACATACAAATGTGTGTAAATATTATAACATAGAAATTGTCGAGGAAAAATAAAATTACGAAGGAGAGAAGCAGCAGCAGCAGAACGGCAAGAGTTGGTCGGGATTTTGTTATTTGCTGCAAGTATAAATATTTACAAAATCATACTTAACCGACGGTAATGAGCAATTTCTTTAATATTTTCCCACATACACACACACATACACATATCCTATCCAGATGCTCACTTGTGAAGCTTTAATGACAGCACAACAACAAAAAGCCACAAAAATGTTGGCAGTGTACGCCTAAAACATGACTAAGCTGGTCAATAAGCAATTAACGGCTTTCACACCACTAAATACCCTTGTCTGTGCCTGGGCCTGGGTCTTTAGTGGTGTGTAAGGTCTGAGATATATTTGCTATTTACTCCTAGTTTTTCACAGTGACAGCAATGTAGTTCAGTTTGAGACTTGCCGAGTAGCTGGATCCTTTAATTGCATATTAAACCCAGAGATATTGTATATACATATGTACATAGTAGGATATAGAAATATCTAACGAATGGTGACGGCGGCCGATGATAAGTGCAGATGTCGAGTCTACTGGAACCGCTTGTGTTTCTTTGGTTCGGTAGCCAGTTGTAATCACCACAGAAACCTTTTCGTATTGTGCAAATGTAGACAAAAAAGGAAGCAAAGGCGACTGTAAAATCGCCGAAAAGACTTTTGATAGGGAAGTCGTTGCAAGTACCCTCTATTTAAAAAGATATAAATAAATTAAAGAAACTACCTGAGACATCAGGATACTTACCAATATAAAGTGCGGGCAAAAACATCCGTCGCCTCTGGGTCGTATGATACACAAATGCTGGAACTCTTTTGACATGTCTTCCTTCTGTACACGCTACGCCTTATAACAGCGCGCTAGCCTTTCTTCCTTTTCTCTGTTTAGCGCCAATTAGATTCTACATTTGGTCCTTGGTCCTTCTCCGTCTGGTCTTTCTAACGGAGTTTTCCATTGATTTCCCCGGCTGCTACTGCGCGAACGAATACTTTCAGAACTAGAGTGTTTTCATTCCTTCGGACGACATGACATTGCCAGGTTAGCCGCTGTCTCTTATCTTTATTAACCTCAGGACACGCATGTACTAATATCTCGAGCTGTATGCCTTGCAAAGGGGATCACTCTGTCATTAGTAGGCTTTGACAGGACTTAAGTGTGAGTCCTCTGCCGCTTCACTGGTAAGCGCTAATTATGTTAAGGTTGAGATATTTATGGCAAATTAGGCAACCATATAGCTGGCTTAAACGTCTTGTGCTCTTTTAATGAAATAATACTTAGTTCACTGGTGCCGTGGGAGAGATATAATATGAAATAGCAGTAGGATAGGTTTAGCGAAGAAAGGATCCGTATTCCGGCATTACTCTTGGTCCAGCGATGCTCCAATTTCTTTAATAAGTGTGAAATGTATATTTTCAGGAGAAACCGCCTCCATGGCGGTGAATTATTTTTGAAGTTTGGTAACAAACGGAAGTCTCAGGGCCAAGAGAATACTGAAAAGAGATAGGCTAATAGGCTAATTCGACTCGTTTGACCGTCTCGTTACGTAGTGTGGGTAAATTTGTGGTCAACATAACTGTTTTCGCCTTCTTTGCTGCGTGAAGTCCACTACCTCGTTAATGTACCAGCTTTTCTAAAATGGTCATAAGGCAACGCAGAAACTACTCGTATTGCGCTTAAAGAGCAACAGACACTGTTGTTACGGCTGATCCGCTTGTTGTACGGAGCGAGCTAACGCGCCGACAGCTCTCCTATTTCCTATACTTCAAGCAGAGATTCATTTTCAGTTATAATGCGAATCTTTAAACCACGGTCTGTCTGTACAAGCTTTGTCAGATTTTCTCATGGTTCTTTAAAAATCGACTTGCGACTTGCGAAACGTGGAAACGCCTTAAACCAAATTTTGGCGGTAGCAACCGAAGAAGAAGAGTCGCTATATACGGCATCAAAGTGCTATTTGATTTTGCTGAGCAATTTCGCTTCCAAAAACAAGAATTGAATACGAAATTTTGACAGCCTTTTGCGACAGTGGTAAGGCTGAGTACTTTTCGGATTTCCCTCGTATATATAAGTATACGAATGCTTCTATATATGTACATATGTTCATATTTACATACGATTAGTGTAACACCTTTGGAGCTAAACAAAGATTACACATCTACAAGCCTACTACACATATGTATGTATCTGTTTATGTTTTGGACATGCTTGTTTTTGTAGCGAAGCAACTCTGGGTCGTTCACTGCAAACTTTACGCATCATTTGATTATTATGGGCTTGTCCGATTAACGCATTTCGTAAATATTTAAAAAATACTACGCGCACGCGATGTCTTGGCCCGTTCGGCTCACGACTGTCTACAACAGCAGCACTTTGCTTCTTGTTAACTCATTTTGTAAATATTTGTACTATGAATATTTATAATCAAATGAAATCAAATCAAATACCTTATGATTATGTTTACAGTTATATGCTAGTCGTATACAAACCGGCCACAATCGTGCATGGCTGTGTGTCTGTGTTTGAATGTGTGCTCCAAGGCGTCTTGATCCTCTGCAACAGGTTGTTCTAGGTCAGTGCGTGAGTACAAACAAATAACCGTTTCGCCTAGATAACGCTCAGCGCGAAAACAGCTGATGCTGGACGAGTTTTAGATGCTGGCGGCGGCGGCAGCGTCGGGCGCTTGACGGGCCCATCGGCTGGACGCGCTAGTGTTGATGCTGGTGTCAGCGTTTGGCTATTGCATTAGCGGATTATTTGTTTCATGGATCATGTATACAAAGTTGGTTAGATTGTTTAGAGAATATGTTCAACGCTTAATTGTACACACAGAACAGTGTTTACACGCGGCGCTGAAGCGGGTTAGCGGGCAGGCAGGGGTGTGGCGAACGGGCGGAGCGGTTTAGAGCAACCGTTTGGACGTTTGTTGCAAGGCACACGTATAAAATTATTTATGCATGTGTGTGTATGTATGTATGTGAGTCAATTTGTTTTATAACGCCTGATCGACTGTTGACGCCGCTGATGATAATGTACTTTATACACATGTAGTTTAAACAATGATTTTGTATACTCCTATACGGGAATGCATACCACAGTTTACTCATTCGTCCGCGCCTGTTTGGCTCGTCACAATCAAATCACAAAAGCGTAAAGTGAGCAAAAATCCAAAAGCATGAATGAATGCTCACACAAGTTGTTGTGAGTGTGTGTATGTGTTTGTGTCCGTTGATGAGTTACGTGGCTAATTTGTTTACAAATGTTCATAATAGTAAACAATTTCGCATTTAATAACATTTAATAAAACAAATCTCTATTCCTTTTCTAAATAAAACATTTACTCAATGGCACAGACTGATTGTTGCTTGGTCTTGTTGTTTTTTGGACTACTGAAATTGATTGAACCGTTTTTTTTTTTTCAAGTTTCAGTTCACTGCTCTTGATCTATTTTGTTTTTCTTGAGAACTAATTAATTGGTTTGTTTGGGAATTCCCAATTACAACTTTGTTAACAGAAATGAAGAAAGAAATTTATTTAGTAAGCCATTGTGAGACTTTGTACATGATTTTATATGAGATAATGTACATGAGTGAAATTCCTCATAACCAGACACCCATGTACAATTACATTCCTCATAACCGGTCACTTACCGTCACACACTTTTTGTCCCGCTAACGGAGCTGTCCACATAAGGGGGCAGGGCAAAGGCGTGTGTTTGAAATTAAGGTCAGAAGCTTAGAACCATATTTCGACACAACTAAAATAAGCCAAGAGTTGCACGTACATAGTATGTACACACTATAACATTTGCTTGACTTGAGTCACGGCGAGGCAAGTTTATTCGTTTTCTGTGATAGTTTTTTGTATTGTTTTTAAGAAATAACTGACTCAAATTACCAACAATTACTGAGAATTAATAATACTGTCCGGTCATTGGAATTGGACTTGTATGAAAATATTAATGAAAAGGTGGTGTTCATGAAATTTGTCCAGTTATGGAAGATGTCCACTGTATATATTGGATAACGGCGGCGAAGAACCGATGCATGCATCAGCTTCTTTGAAAGAATGCTCGACGATTGGAATTTAAGTGTGCTCTGTCTAATCCATAAACAGATTTTCAAAAATGCTTTCGACAGTACAAAAATAAGCTGCTTTTATGACCCGATGCCTGAATTTATCCCCGCAAAATTAATATGGCTGCGTAAATTGCCGTTGACCAATACCAAAAGCTCCGTCAGGATCGAGAAGGACCTCTTTGAGCTTACTTAACGAGGTTTCAAACAAGGCAACTCCCTGTCATGCAACTTCTTGAATCTACCCCTGGACAAAATAATTCGAGCTGCAGAACTAAATAAAGAAGGGTTAATCTTCAATAAGAGTGTAGAGAGGAAGTAAATATGCAGCTGCTGGCGTACGTCGATGAAATTGATGTCATTGGCCTCAACAACCGCTCAATTAGTTTTGCTTTCTCCAGACTGGACAAAGAAGTGCAGCAAATGAGTCTGGTAGTGAACGAGGACAAGATGAAATATCTCCAGCCATCAAACAAACAGTCGTCACACTCGTGACTTAACTCCCATGTCATAATTTCGAAGTCGTAGATAATTTCGTTTATCTTGGAACCAGTCTTAACACCAACAACAACGTTCTTGCTGTTGTAAACCGCCTAAGCCGTGTCTATGCCAATAAAAATGAAAAAGATGTTTGGGAATATTCTACGAAAATTGTAGTTGATTTGCCATATAATGGAGGTCTTAAGAGTTGGTCGTTTTGGCAGCTGTTACATGATTTATACTCAGTTTTATAATACCATAAAAAGACATACTCCGAAATAACGTTTGAAATCATGCAAATTTATGACCAAAATAATGGTTCGGTTGGCGTAACGCCTCGCGCTCAGCGTCCACTATCCGGGCGACATAATCTCCCAACCATAAAGCGTATATATTGTTGGAGCTGTGCCCATACACTTCATGGAAGATTTTGCGGAAAGATTTTAGTTTGCGAGTTTACAAAATCCCTCTCTTGCAAGAATTAAAGGCGAACGACCATAAAGCGTGTCGCACGTTCGAAGAATGGGCTCAAATCGAGATGGCCACCGATCTCGATTCACATAAGAAAATGTTGTTCATCAATGAAGCTTAATTATTGGTTGAGTGGGTAACTTTTTAAACAAAACTGTCTTATTTCGAGTGATGGAAATCCACAAGACACCGCTACCTCTGCAGAAAATCACTGTTAAGGGTGGTCAAAAATTAAGCCGGTGATTATTTTATAGTCAATGGGGAACGCTAAAGTACCATGATTAATGACTTTTTCGTGCGTGAATGGGAGGTTGTTGATGTCGACGACGAAAGAAATTTATGGTGAGCGCATCGCGTGGCCTTCAAGATCGTTTCATTTAACACTGATCGACTATTAATAAGAGGTTATGTGAAGCGTTTGTACACCAAGATAAGGCCAAGACGATCACGCCTTGTAAGTAAATATTCAGCCTCAATTTGACTCGAAATCACTTTTTATCTTTATAACAATGCTTAATTCTTGTCGAAGTACCTACAGCACTCTGCGAAGTACCTACATAGACATGTGAGACGAGCTTTAGATAAAACTGGTCATAAGCATTGGAGATGTGGCCGATGCCCATTCGGCTCGCATGTGTTGCCAGTCTTTGTTTGACTTGTCTTTAGGCCAATAACTTCTTTTTGAGACCTTACTCACACGGTGCATGCTTGATTTCGGGGCTTCCGCACATGATCTTGGTGATCCCGCTTGTCCTTAAGACATTCTATCTCATCCTGATCCGTATGCCAGCTCTTCGGGAAATTTCATTATGTATCCTTGCGACTTAGGTAACGTATTCTTATATTGGTTCGGTAGCCAATATTTCGTTTCCCGGAATTTATTTGTGGTCTGAAACCCAGCATATGAGCCGCAGCTAAATCTACTGACTCTGTCAGATTATTGCCTTAATTGCCGCCTGACTATCGACGCATGTACATATGTATGTACGTAACTCCTTTACTCTGTTTCCTGTGTTATTAGCACATCCCTAATCGAGTTATGACCGCACAACCTTGTGCAAAACACGTCTAACGCCGCCAATCTTCCAGCTGATGCAGAGCTTTCCGCTGTGCTGTCGATCGGTGGTGGGAGGTGGAGTAATCTTTCTACTTAGCGTTGCCATTATCCAGAGAACTGCGAGTCTGTGTCCGCTCTAATGGCTTTCTATAAAGTATTTTGCTGACAGCCATCCAAGGCACCATCGTAGAGGAACACTGTAAAGCAGATTCGCTTCACTACGACTATGTAGATTCTAGGACTTTCTAACAAGCATACAAAGGCACCACTGGCACTTTTTACTCCTTCTTCCACATTGAGTCTCCACTTCAGTTTGCTATATAAAATTACTCCTAGGTACTTGATACGCTTCTAATTATTAGTTCAACCCCGCTGAGTTCCGGGTGCCTCCACATTTAAATATTATGTATGTATTATTATTACTTACATATTTTTTGAACAGCTTCAATTCGCTGTCATGTTAACGTTGAGCAATTTGATTTTTGTTGTTTTTGGTTCATTCATGCATGCTTGTACAGCTTTCGCGGCTGGTGCTTCGCTATGTAAACGCCAAAATGGTGCTTGCTAATTTATGAGCAATTAAAACAAATACATACGTGATAATATCATCAATTTGAATAATATTTTAAATTATTCGTTGTTTTTGTTTTTATCTTTCGCCTGTGTACTCGGTGGAAAATGCGCAATTTGAATGGAGGAATTGTGCAAAATTCAATGCGAAAATTCGAAAATCAAACCGAAATGCCGAAATGCGAATGAATGACCCAATTAAAGCAACACAGCGGTATCGTTGGCGCTGTTTGCCAAATGGCCAAGAAGAGGCCATTAATTTCTATCCACAGCAGGCAGATTTATCCGCCCTGGACGAGGCGGACCTGACTGGGTAATTTATGTACATACATATTTCGCCCGAACAAACACACGCGGCGAATGGTGAACATATTCCTATGTATACGGTATACATATATTCTATACATATGTATATACTCACATATGTATGTATGTATGTAGGTTTCCAAAAACGCACAGCTTGCGTGTTCTCCCAAAAATTCGACTGCGGCATTTGCAGGAATGTGAAACGAATTAAATTTTTCACTTTTATTCGCTTGAACTACGATTATTTGGCATATTTATTTTTATATTGTATACATACATATATAGTACCATATACTTATGTACATACATACATGTGTAGATATTTACATTGTGTATGTGTGTGTGCCATTTGGAGATTCTATGAAATTCACGAACCCGGCGACGATGCTCAGCGCTTGCGTAGGCGGAGGGCGATCGCTAGGTGGACGGTGCGCCGAAGAGTGGCGGCGCGCAATGGTAAACGCAATTGAAATATCTTTCAAGCGCGCCTACGTTGAGCAACAACAACAACAACAACAAATATAGCATAAGCACCAGCAGTCAGTATCTATGGCACCAGCACCAATCTGAACGCTTAAAAACATTCGACAAAAATATAATGTAAACAAAACTCCGCCCCTCAACGCACCTTCGCGGCATTTCTCGGAATATCTATATACAAATATGGATGTATGTACATACACTCGCACATATCCATATATGTATATGCATGTGCTCCTTATAGTAGCTGCCGTGCGTTCAATTGAAATGTTTCGCTTTGGCATTGCCTCCTCTGCTGGTGCGCATTGTTGTTGCTGTTGTCATCACTTTCATCGTCATCGTTGTTGTTGTTGCGACAATTTCGCTCTGCCGATTGCGCGCTTTACGGTGTAGCGATCAAAATGACAGTCGCATGCGTTTATCTTCACGTTCGAGGCGTCGATTGAACGGCGATCAATTTGGGGGACGACGACAGCCGTGTTGTTGAGTGGCAGGCGGCAGCGCTGGTAGCATCAGTGACAGCAGCCAATGCTGTGACGTTGTTGCAATGGCAGCTAAAGCAATGGCGTTTGCTTGCTCCGGAATGGTCGCACTCTTCGGATCCGCTAAACCTGTTTGTCTTCAACGCGTTCGGCGGCGTCTTCAATTAATGGCTCGTTTGCCACTCGTCGCTGCACTCAATCAACAGGCCATTAATTGTGGGCTTGGCAATAATTGGTATCACGTCGTGGTCGTGGAACCGGTATTTTTACTTTTGTGTTGTGAAGCCCAGCAACTCTTTCCTTTGAACGCATTGCTGCATACATACATACATATGKACATGTAGACAAATCTACATACAAGATTACAAGATACGTGGAAAATTATTATAAAATTTATGTAAAGCATATATTCATAGTAAGGCCTTCTGAGTGTTGCAATCAGTTTGAAATCGATAGTGGTATTATGATGCTTCGTAGATTTGTGAATCTACTTTTTGATACATTTTCATTCAAAAAAAAAAATTCTAAAAATCTCTTTTACCGAGCTTTTGGACTTTTTTATATTATGCCGTTTGAACAGAAAACAGGTTTTATTAAGTTTGCCACAAAATTGTTAACTCAAAAAGGCAAGTGCTTTACAACAAAAACTATATGCATTTGTATGCTTCCGTTTCCAATCTCTCTGACAAAGCTCGAATACCATTACAGTAAAACTGTCCAGCTTGTGATGCTATCCAAGAATATATCCATTTGTCGATGTCGTCTTGTGAGCGGAGCCGGATCATGTGCCATCAAACGGAACAAATAATAATCGGTCGGTGCAATATCTGCGGCCTAACTTCCACAATTTATTCTGGTATATTCAAATTGCCACCCTTCACGTTTCAACAAATGTATGTAAGATCGCTTGCAATGTCACAATTGATGGAAGATAAAGCAGAGTTCTTCAATATTATTGCATTCCTGATCAGAGCTCTTTGAAACAACAGTAGTGGTACGAGCCTCGGGGCTGGAATTAGGGAACTGAAATTTTTTTGTGTGACTGTTTTCTAACCTCAAAAAATATGGTGGGCTTTGAATTGAAAATTCAACTTTTTAAACTTTTTAAACACCACATTGACAAATTTACTTGTTACTTAAGGCTTTTGGAGTTGCTGATTAGGAGCTTAAATTTTGAAAATTCAAAATGGCAGAATCAGTAAGGCGCACAAAAAATTAAAAATTTATCGCATTCGCAACAAACTTCTTAAGGGAGGGTTTGCGGTTTCGCTGATTACGAAATTGATATCAGATTTTCTAAATAAATATCCAATTTATGGTCAAGACTTCCTTAAGTTTGCAAGTACCTACTGGATCTACGACGTTGGCATAGTAGGCTTCTATTCCTTGTGGGGTGCTCGTTTAAAAGTGAGTGCTCTTGCTTTTCACTATCCTTAGGTTGGGTTCAAAAATAAATTTTATTCAGCTTGATTAAGTGATAACGAATTATTTTAGTTTCTAATGATCTTCTTAATGTTTTTCTTTTATTTTGCGTTAATATGCCTCTTTTTAGTGACCAACAGTAGTCTGCAAATTATCATAAAAACATTCAACGTGTGAATGAAGAAAGTGAAATTTTTGGAGTCATTGGACATTCCATTTCATCATTCGAAAGAAGAATACGAAGCGTCACAAATTCAACAGAAGAGTTAAGGATCGAATATTTTGTGTTTGAGATGTGCCTAAAAATACTCGTTAAACAAAAATAACATCTTTCTCATTGTTTTTGGGCTTACATACGTTAAATCGTTGGAGAAGTAAATGTTCGTTTGATTTGCAAGTTTGCAAAATTTTAAAGCATACATACATACATATGTATCTATATATTTCGGTGTCCAACCATTTACCATCTCAATAGGTTCTATAACGAAATATTCTTTGTACCTAGATTTAAGTAAATTGTTAATTATTTTTGACCTTTCTCAACACATATTCGTACCTTTTTTTTCTGGTGTCTGCCACGACGGCGTGAAGGTTCATATACAATAGGCTTAGTGTTACGTTCACTGATACGTTACTCAGAGCTAGTTGAGATTAATTATAATCTATGCAGATAGAAGACTCATCTTGAAAAGACTGATCCAGGGACTCTGCTGGATCAAGGAAAAACTCGTTTGCCTTTCGTAATCTGCGATCCTGAAAACCCCCCACTAACAATTTTCAAGAAATTTATCAATATTGAAAAGAGTTTAAAAAGTTGAATTTGCCACTCAAAATTCACGTGCAATACACCAAGTTTGGTGAAAGAATAACAACTTTTTTATGGATCCCTTTTTAAATAACACAAGTGCCTTTATGCCATTATGTCTGAATGTTGTTTCAATATATCAGAAAATAGTTCTGCGATGTTAATTCCCACGGCCTTGGGTGCCACGCAACAGGATCACGACACGAGATAATGCGCCCACCGAAAGTTTCGGTCAATAAATTTGTTTTTCATTGGTTGGGTCGTCAACAACAACATTTTACAATTCAGGAACGAAAAACTATAGCGTTCCCCATTGATTGTAGCGTTATTCATGGCTTCATTTTTGATTGTCTTTGTGCCTACATCCATCTGCAATATCAATCATAGAATGGATGAGCACAGCTCCTTTGTTGCGCGCGTTGGTAGATACGTGGTGCGAAACCGATACAAGGTTACTCAAATTACCCACTCTGCTGGGCCGACCAAATATTGGACGCAGTGCCTGAACCGAATCATTATTTTGGTTATAAATTTTCAAAGAATAAGTCTGCTCAGTATGAAATGGCCTAGTAGTAAATTGAGTTACTCACAAACAATGGGATTCGGTGTCAGGGATACACCGATGGCAGTATCTTAATGACACGAGGTAAATTGGAGAACATTGTCTGCGACATAGTTCAAAGGAACTTAAGTACAGCATAGGGTGCAATACCTTAGGGTTAAATATCAACCCGTCAACCGCCCCTTTTACAAAGCGAAGATCTCTTCCGGTTTTTAGGCCTCTAACATTTGGTGGCATGATGTTGGAGGTGTCTAAATAGATCAAATTCCTAGACCTCACATAAGACTCAGCATACGGTGGAATAGGCACTTGGAATTAACACTGTCCAGGCGGAGTGGAGTCATACCACACTCTACAAGGCGCGTTCCACCGTAAATAGGACTAAAAAAAAAAACAGAACAAAAGGTTTTTTCGGCAAAATTTATTTTATTTAAAATAGTCTCCTTTTGCTTCAATACAGCTTTTTGCACGGTCCAAAAGCATGTCGAACGAGTGCTTTAGCTCGTTGGCCAGTATGCCGGTGCAAGCCTTTTGAATGGTCTCTACGTCTGCATATCGCTTTCCTTTCATGGGCACATGCATTTTTCCGAAAAGGAAGAAGTCGCACGGTGCCACATCAGGTGAATACGGGGAGTGGTTAATGGACAAAATCTGATTTTTTGTCAAATAATCGGTCACAATGATATCCTTCGAATGTTGGTTTCTGCGCAATTTTTAGTCGTCAGTCAATTTGTGCGGAACAAACTGTGCATACACCCTTCGTAATCCCAAATGTTCGCTTAAAATTAGATAAATCGATGTGTTGGAGATGTTCAATTCTATTTCCATGAATTTCAATAATGACTTCGGCTTATTTTTATTAATTCAGGCACAGTTTCGATGGAATTCCTGGTGATCACGGATTTACATTGACCCACATGTTGATCGTCATTTATGTCCTCACGACCACTTTGAAAACGTTGAAACTACTCGTGAACTCTGCTACGGGATAGGCATCATCGCCATAAACTTGTTTCATCAGTTGAAACGTTTCGGTAAAATTTTTACCAATTTTAAAACAAAATATAATGTTGGCCCTTAGTTCGAAGCTCATTTTCGCACCGATAACGCAAACATACTGACACTTAAAACGCAATAAATTCTCTTACAATGACGATGAAATTTCATGAAATTCACTCACTGTCGACATATAGATGGCACCACCAGGGGGCACTAGATTCAAAAAGTCCTGTTTACTTTGAGCATCTTTCAAGCAGTAGCCTTTGCTATAAGTCAGTGTGGAGAAATCAATCTCTTAAGTAACTATCGCAACCAGCGTAACGCTATACTCAGCGATAGTCAAGAGACACTAAAAACGATCTCATCTTATGACGTCAAATCGCTTTTAGTGGAGGAGTGTATCTATCAGTTTGCAACCATGTATACCTTATCTGGCTGCCGCGATAGCCGGCAATGAGCTGCCTGACGAACTAGTCTGCTCTGTGGCAGCGTCCAGGACGATGGGGTCCGCACGGAGTAGAGATTGGGGTAGAACGGCACTGGAAGAAGGCAACAGGAAAGCGCCACGCCAAGCTTTAACTGGGAGAATACAACCTTGTTGCGATATTGTTGAGTTGTTATTGATATATTCTGCTCTATACACGCACTGCAAGCTTAGGAAGCACTTTTCCAACATGGGTATTGTCTTTTACGGAAACTGCAGACTTTACGGCATGGAACAGGAAACTCCGGAACACCTGATTCTAGATTGTTAAGCAATTTGAAGAAGCAGGCTCAAGGCCTTAGGTTGCAACTACGAGAACAGGGGTCACATCAACTCATTCGCGCCCTGAAAATTCCTGGAATTGTTCAGAGTGCTGAACCTTTGTGACCATATGTGATATAGGTCGCAGTGCTAAGTCTCCATTATTTCCTATCTTCTTTCTATTTAGAAATTGGTAAACTAAACTGAGTTCAAATCAATTAATAGCTGTTTAAAAGATCAACTCCGAAAAAAGTATTGCCTCGTTGAAAATAACGCGGCAGCGAATCTGAAATTATATTCGTACGTTTGAAGTTGCTAGAAGAAGATCAACTCTGTATTAAAAAGACCAAACATAGAAGAATTTTCCTCATTTTGGGTTTGCAATTGGCACCAAGAAAGCGAACGATTGTCTGGCTATTTTGGACGCGGTCGATTCATAAAGACAAAAAAAAAAACAAAAAAAAAAAAAAAAAATAACCGTTTGTAGATATTACTTAGTTATTTGGAAAATATGGATGCTTTCTATTATAAGGAGCATTTTTAGTACAGTGTCTAAACCGATATTTACTTTATAGTTTCGGCACCTTCATACGAAGTGTGTATTGTTTTCTAAATCGCCGGCCAAAAAGTTTTTAAATTTTATAACTTAACATATGTACATATGTAAGTATATATGCTTTCGTGCAATCATATACAGATGTGTAGACACAGACATAAATACATATATAAGTATGTAGATGATAACACACACGTGCAGCTTGCTTCCTTCTTTGACGCCGCTTTTCACGATCCTCTGAACAAATCTCATCCCAAAAGAAAAGGGCGAACATGTGTTGGCTCTACACAAACACAACAACAAAAATAACGAAGCAATCGCCACTTGAACGCAAATCGCTGAACATATACACAGACATATGTGAATCAGTGAACACACATTTAAATATACATATGCATATAGAGATGTAATTAGTATTGTGGAATAGCCCCGTACATATTGTATTTTATGCTCTTATTTGCCAGCCAAATGTAAACAAAAGACTTCGATGTGGGAGAAGCGTCGCCACCAACATCATCGTAGTCGTCGCCGTCGCCGTCGCCGTAGCCGTAGCCGCCGGAGTCGCCAACGCTACTGGTACTACAGGGACCGGCATTGAAATGCAGCACCTCGACACCGGTGGTGCGGCGTATAACGGCCACGAGTGCGTTTGTTCGTATGCGCTGCGACTGCGGCAAGGATGTGTGTGCGCAGCGAACTGATCGCCGATCGCTGACGCGGCTGACGCGGCTGGCGTAATTGGAGCGTAACTAGTGCGAAGATTTTTTGGTTAAGAAGCATTCCTCACTAGATTCAGTTGATCGAGAATAGCGTAAGAGAAAAGTACCGAATCGTGTGAAGACTTGAATGGGGGAATCTCGCGCATATCTAACAGTACAAAGTGAAAGAAAATATATTATAATCAAAAAAGTGCCCACCAAAAAATTTTAAGAGATTAAAAGTACGCAACACACACGTACAAACATAGCTCGGCGCATTTGTGCAAAATTATTAATTTATGCACGAGCTGAAAGTGAAAAATAAAGTATTATTCCTTGGTTTAATTTCCTTGGTTAAATTTCCACCCACATTTGTGTAGTAGTGCCAAAAGAAAAGCCAACTCGTATAAATGAAAATAAAATGATCAAAAGCGAAGAAATTATGGATTCCAATGGACATTCGAGCGGCCATAATGGCCTCCACCACAGCACACATTTACCTCATCATAACAGCATATACCGCACTTTGCCATCGAACATCATATCCACGACGAACTTCACGCCCCTAACGTATGCCGATCAAAGCGCCATGCTGCGTATGCCACAGGAGTCACCCGAATTGCAGGAGGAGAAACCCGATCTCAATTATCTCGATCGCAAATACTATGCGACCATGATGACGCAGCAGCAGCCAGTGCACGTCTCGCAGGCTGCGTCCTATGGTCTAACATCATTGCACACTATGTGTGCCTCGCCACATCCGAACAATGAGAATGACATTGGCATGCTGATGCCGTTGTCACCCAATTCATCACCGCACAATGAGGGTGGTCTCAAAGTGCCGTCGGATGGTGAGCTGCAACAATACGCCGTCACACAGCAACGTGTCATCGCTTCGAAAATGGTGGACATGAATTCCCATTATACACCCACCATTAAGTATTGTTCGAGCAATACAATTTTCAATACATCCGAATATTTGCCGCACAATGAGAGCGAGCAGCCACAGCCGCCACCGCCGTCCGCCGTACCTGTGTCTGCTGCGGTCAGCTCAACTGATATTTTGACACAATCTCTACAACGTATGCCAAATGTCGTCGGTGGTATGTCAACAGTGGCGAGTGCGTCGACGACGCCGTCCGGTGTTATAACTAGTTCGCATAGCGTTTCCGGTCAATTATGTTCCACAACCGACACAATGTCCTATTCGAATAGTTCCTCACCGGCTAAGTCGGTGCATAGTGCTCAGAGTGAGTCGGGTCAACAACAGCAACAACAGCAGCCGCAACAACAATCGAATACGTCATCTTCACAGGAGCTCACACCGCCAGATACGACGAAAAAATCGGGCTCCCGCCGACCTGAGAAACCCGCATTAAGTTATATAAACATGATTGCGATGGCCATTAAGGAATCGCCAACGGGGAAGTTAACGCTTAGTGAAATCTACAGTTTTCTGCAGAAAAGGTGAGCGAATATTGAAAATAAACTTCTTCGAACAACTTTGTAGTGAAGAATCAAAAATGCTGATGATTTTTTCGGGTTATTAAATTCTTTTTGGTTATTTTTGGATGGTAGGTACTCGTTTATAGAATATTCTGACGCATTTTTGCTTTCGAACTTTTTGGAAAGATGTCGGGGAAAAAGATTAAATAAATAAAAGTTAAACTAGCTCAAATATTTTTAAAGACAACAAAATTTATAAAATAAACAAAACTTTAGAAAGCAGATTATGAGTTTAAGTGGTTGCCTGTGCGAAAAAGATATTGAGAGGTTCTCGATTTTTTGGTTTTGAGTTTTTGACAGCAAAATTTTTCTGGTAAAAATTAACTGAAATAAAAAAAAAATTAAAAATTTGTTTTCAAGAAAAAATGACAATGTGCTCTTTTTTCCAAAAACTAAAATTAGATAAAATTTTTACATAAAGTGGATAGACACAAACCTTAACTTCGGCAGCAATGAAGCTAAATGCTCTTTACGCGTGCTTTTATGGCAGAACGGTCTTTTTTTTATCTATCCTGGTCCGATTTGAGCAATTTGTTCGAAGATTACAGGGTTTCCCTGGGCAATAATTATGACAAATTTCGTGAAGATATCTTCTAAAATAAAAACATTTTCGACACATGGTCAATGATTTTGATTGATCAGTTTGTATGATTCAATAATGTGTCAATATTCGGCGTTTCCGATATGCTTTTTTATGGAAAATAAAAGACTGGTTCATCGACTCAGCTCGTTATACTGATCATTTATATGTACGTATATACTTTACAGGGTTTTCGATGTTTCCTTGTGGGTGTTAAAAATTTTCGACATTTAAAAATGGAAGTTATTGTCAATAACTTATTGCTTGTTTCCTGGGGAATATCTTTGACAATATTGCATACTTTGGTTGCCTTTTATATTTTAAGATTTGGAAACACTAGTGTTGCAATTTTGAAACTTTTTATTGTAAAATTTGACATTTATGATGGTATGCATACTCAGAATGTATTCCCATAAGTTTCAGTAACTTAAAATGTTCTTCTCGACCATTTGAAAGTTTTCGCGCCATTACGTTTTACAGCTTTCGTCGCGGATTAGCTCATCAAGAGTGCACATACGAACTTAATTCAACTTTTGACGATGAAGCTCCATCAGGAACCATTCCGATGATATGGTGAATTCAATTGAGATCATAGATCACTCCAAAACGAATTTCGCAAAGGTCGCCCAAAATCAGTTATTCTTCAGGAAACTATTGATGATATTACAATATCGTAATGTGACCTTTCATCCGAGGCTGTTGTTGCGTTGTCATTGGGGTGGTTTTTTTTACGTGGCGGGTCCCAAACCCAGCGCACAACCCTATGCAGGGAATGTTTCGCCTTCTCACTTTAGCTCACCTTCAAACGGATGTTCTTAGGCTACCCAGAGGATACTTGGTCAAGGACCGGAAGTCGTGAGCTGCTTGAGTCATATGTAAAAGAATCGTTTCTGGCCACTCCCAAGTGAATGGCGATCAGAAAACTTTCCTCACTTGCGTGAACTTCTTCACATGACTCCATCCTCCAGAATGTGACCTTTCGTGAGATTGAGACAATTTGAGGAATTAGTGGGACTAGCATACATTAAACATTGCGTGAACATTTGACTATAAAAAATAAAAGTTTGTTTACGTTGGATTCCACACAATGTTTTATTCGCCAAAAAAAATAATCGTAGATTTTCGCGTATGAACCCGAGACTAAACAGCAGTCGACTCTATGGGTAGTTTGAGATAAGCTGAAACCAACAAAAGCTGATCGTGCATAAAGCACTGACAGGCAAATGGTTGTCTGTTTTTTAACAACTGGACACATCGCAACCATACCACTGGAACAACGCATTTGGCAGTTGTCTTTTAAGAAATCAGGAAAACGAACTGCCAATGCTATTTCTCATCAGCAGCATTTAGAGCACGCATAATATCGATTAGACGAGTCATCCACCGTATGACTTACCGTACGTAAAAAATAACGAATAGGGCAACGTTTTTCGACACCTGAGGAGCTGGTTGATGCCAAAAGGCATGTTTTGGAGATACCTCCATCAGAGTGGCAAAAGTTCTTTGTAAATTTGTTCAAACGCATGCAAAAGTGTATAGATCTTAATGGAGAATATTTTCTCGAAACCCGAAATATAAAAGGCACGAATAATAGTTAACACGATCGGCTGAGCCGTGCGTTGAAATAAGGTAAAGGTAAGGTAAGGCTTCGAGAAAATTGCGTTTAAAATTTGAAATTAAATTTATTTGGAATAGTGACGTTGTTACAAATATGCTCATACTACAAGGAGCGTTCCAAAGTAAACAATACTTAAAAAAAAGAGAACAAATGGTTTTTTAGGTAAAAACCTATTTATTTTATACAAAATAGTCTCTTTCTGCTTCAAGACAGCTTTATGCACGGTCCAAAAGCATGTCGAACAAGTGTTTTAGTTAGTTGGTCGGTATGCCGGTGCAAGCCTTTGGAATGGCCTCTACGTCTGCATAACGCTTTCCTTTCATGGGCAAATGTATATTTCCGAAAAGTCGCCAGATCAGCTGAATACGGGGAGTGGTTAATGGTTAAAACGAGTTAAATGTGATTTTTGATCAAATAATCGGCCACAAGCGTCAATCAAATGTTGGATTCTGAGCAATTTTTTGTCGTCAGTCAATTTGTGCGGAATAAACCCTGCACATACCTTTCGTAAGCCCAAATGTTCGGTCAAAATGCGATAAGTCAATATTTTGGAGATGTTCAATTCTATTTCCATGAATTTCAATGATGATTTCGGCTGATTTACGAAGAATTCACGCACAGTTTCGATGGAATTTCCGGTGATCACGGATTTTGATTGGCCCACATGTTGATCGTCATTTATGTCCTCACGACCACTTTGAAAACGCTGAAACCTACACGAGTGGGTCAGTCTGGGATAGGCAATCATCGCCGTAAACTTGTTTCATCAATTGAAATGTTTCGGTAAAAGTTTTACTAATTCTAAAACAAAATTTAATGTTATAACTCAAACATACTGACACTTAAAACGCAATAACTTCACCAATCGATGAAATGTCATGAAATTCTCACTGGACAATCGATAGAAAAGCAGATTCGAACGCAGCATTCGACATATAGATGACGCCACCAAGGGGTCCTGGATTCAAAAAGTCCTGCCCTACCTATTCGCCGAAAATTGTTCGGCATAATTTTCCAAATTCTAGCTAGACATAACCCCTAAAAGGCTTGATATGTACTCTTACTTTAATAAATTTGACCACCTACCGAATCTCAGTGTGTTAGTGTCATAATTCGAAATTGAATGATTGAATGTAATTAGGCAGCGTTTCAGCTATCATTCTCTTGAACTGTTGAAAGAAAGGTTCTGTATGGGTTTTCAGATTTAAACATGGAGTAACATGTTGCAGAGACACTTATGAAATAGATATAGACAATCGCACATTTTTTGTATTTTGAACAATTAATCAGTCAATGATAACGGTCAGAGATTAATTTCTATATTTAACTTGATGAATTTTTAATTCAGCTAAGTTGCATCTTAAGCTGTTTTTTTTAGCGGCAGAAAACATTCCCTACATATGTAATTTGCAAATATTCTGGCGAGTTGATAGTTTTTGGCCGGAAAAAATCCGGGTTCGTTACTGTTACGTTGACCCGGTTATCACAGAAACGGTAGCGAAAATAGATTGAGCGGTTCATTTCAGCAGAACCAGATATGGAGAACAAAAATTTGGGTAGAAAATGGACAAGGAGATGAAAAATTCTAATTTATTTAATAAAGGCCATACAGTGCATCACAAAAATAAGTGAGAGAAAAAAGCTTAAGAACTAATAATAACCTGTTTTTTTTAAATTTTTTTCATATATTTCATATTCATTTAAAAGTAATAGCAAACAAGTAAGGAAGGGCTAAGTTCGGGTATCACCGAATATTTTATACTCTCGCATGATAAAGTGATAATCGAGATTTCAGGCGTGGTTGTGAACCGATTTCACCCATATTTGGTACATGTCATCAGGGTGTTAAGAAAATATTATATACCGAATTTCATTGAAATCGGTCGAGTACTTCCTGAGATATGGTTTTTGGTCCATAAGTAGGTGACGCCACGCCCATTTTCAGCCTGGATGCAGCTTACTTCTGACATTTCTTCCATAAAATTTAATGTTTCTGATGTTTTTTGTTAGTCGGTTAACGCACTTTTAGTGATTTTCAACATAACCTTTGTATGATAGGTGGGAGTGGTTATTATCCGATTTCTTCCACTTTTGAACTGTATATGGAAATGCCTGAAGAAAACGACTCTGTAGAGTTTGGTTGACATAGCTATAGTAGTTTCCGAGATATGTACAAAAAACTTAGTTCGGGACGGGGCCACGCCCACTTTTCCAAAAAAATTACGTCCAAATATGCCCCTCCCTAATGCGATCCTTTGTGCCAAATTTCACTTTAATATCTTTATTTATGGCTTAGTTATGACACTTATAGGTTTTCGGTTTTCGCCATTTTGTGGGCGTGGCAGTGGGCCAATTTTGCCCATCTTCGAACTTAACCTTCTTATGGAGCCAAGTTTCATCATGATATCTCAATTTTTACTCAAGTTACAGCTTGCACGGACGGACGGACGGACAGACAGACATCCGGATTTCAACTCTACTCGTCACCCTAATCACTTTGGTATATATAACCCTATATCTGACTCTTTTAGTTTTAGGACTTACAAACAACCGTTATGTGAACAAAACTATAATACTCTCTTTAGGAACTTTGTTGCGAGAGTATAAAAATATTAGCGTAATCATATTTGTTCACTGTATGCTTACAAGATTGTCTACTCCGGTTGCTGCCTTATTCCGTGGATCAAGCTCTGTATTTACTTTTCTCCATACTTTTTCATGTCCATCAGAGCCAAAAATATTGTATATACTTTCATCCGAGAAAATAACAGAAGTCCAGAAATTTCGTGCTCTTTCACAAACTTCAATCCATTTTTCTTGTTATTTATTTTAGGAATCGCGGGTTTAAATAGTATTTTTCTTTTTTGTATTTTTCTGTTATTTTAATAGCTGAATTACTATTATGAGTAATTGTTATTGTAAGAAAACACAAAATATGTGTTTTTTTCTGCAAGTAATTTGACATTTTCAAGCCCATATATAGTGTATAGTGTGTATGGTATAAGATATATGTATATAACTTTTCCATATGAAAATTGTTGACAGATCTAAAAACAAGAACAACCAAAGCTAATATACCCTTCACAGGTGCATTTCTTTAAGGAATGATTATTGAAGCTATATACTATAGTAATCCGATCTGAACCACTTTTTCGGAGCTTATATTATTACCTTAAGCAGTAATCCATGTCAAGTTTCGTGAAGATATAACGTCAAATGCTAATTTCTTCCGATATTACATTATTTCTATGCGCAATAGCTCATACCAAATATCTTAAAGATACATCGTCAAATGAGGAAGTGTCCCATGCAAGCATTTGACTCCGATCCAATCCAATATCGGCAGTTCCGACAAATGAGCAGCTTCTTGAAGAGAAAATGACGTTTGCATAATTTCAAAACGATGTCTTAAAAACTGGGAGACTAGTTCGTATATATACAGACGGACAGAGAGACAGACGGACATGGCTAAATCAATTCAGCTCAACATACTGATCATTTATATGTACATATATATACTTTATAGGGCCTCCGACGCTTCCTTCTGGGTGTTACCAGCTTCTTGGCTGGGTATATCCCTGTTCAGGGTATAATTATCATTTTAGAATAGGGGCCGAAGAGCCTCAGAGTTAGGAAGAACCGAATTGACTTCTGTTAATTCAGCGGAAATACATGAACCCACATATACGGTATAAGCGGTATACATACATACATACGCGCATCCGTAAAGGTATATACATACATATGTGTATATACTTTTGCAGATATGTGTATATGTATGTATCGGTCTTTGTTAAAATTATTACTCACAAAAATAAATAAACTGGAAGTGGACACACACGCTAAATGGTTTGGGGCAAAGTGGCACCCACGGTGTTTGTGACAACCCCCAAATGTTTACACATAAGCATGCACAATTAAGTAACAACAACAACAATAAGGGAGGGATATTACTGCGAGTGCGCAATTTACATAAAGATTTATTTATTGATTTTGTTAAAACTATCGTTTCTTTTTGAGTAAACAATCGAGCAACTGGCGGCGCTCCGGACGGCTTGGACATCCCTCGGTGTACGCAATGGCACGGATATATACATACATACATATAAACCTACCGATTTGGTCTCTTCATTTCACTTTAATTTCAGCAATTTGAGAAATTTTAATCACTTTCGAGTATCCATTTAACTTTGTGTGTGTATCAAAGCCAGGCATTGGTTGGAAGCACTTGTGTGCCTTGGTATCAGATACACGCTTGCCACAACGCTCGCCAGAGTTGAAGTAATCAAAGCTTCAAATTCGTACCCTCTCAGGTTTCTTGGGAAATAAGCGTTTAGCTTAAATTTCAACTAGGGCGCCTCCAAATACAAGAGTGTGTGTGTGTGTGTAATACGTAGGTACTATATAAACATATTTGTAAGGAAGCCTAGTTTAGAGTGCTATATACATATGTATGTAATTATTATTTGCACATTATAGAAAAGAAAAGAAATAAGAAAGATCTGAGATCCGACGAAAATGAACAATATTTACATATCTCCATACCTTAGCTTAGGTTAGTTGGCTGATCAAAGATCGCACGTGGAAGGCTGTGGTAGGATTCGCAGCCTTACTGCGTGGTCACCAATTGGGCAATGGCTCGTTAAAGGCACCAAAACTAGGGAGAGACTGAACTTACTGAGTGAAAAGAGATCATTGGATCTCTTGCGATTGATTTCGGGCTTTTGCGACAGCGCATGTACCGATGGTGGCCCAGCGCTGGCCAAGTTTCCGCGAAGCCTACCTATATAGTAGTAGAACACAAGAGGCTCACAACCTACTGATAGCGTTCCCAGGTTTTCTTGCTGATGAGCTAAGCTTTACAGTTTCTTGCGATTCCATTGTGGCCCGCACTTATACCAGTCTTATCACAAAGATACTCGACGCTATTGAGAGCGAGGTTAGGCACTTTATGACCTCGATACCTTAATGGGTAGATGGTTAATTGGTGTCGTCTTTTAAAACGACACTGTTGAAAGTTTTGATTAAGAGCAAATGCGAAGCCTTCATTATTCATCTTATTGATGTCTAACCAATTAATATTGGGAAATACTCGTATAACCAGTTCTATCGATTTTGTCTATTTTCTAGATTCTCTTGGGGGTAAATACCTTTACGTTATGGGCGAGAAGAAATGAGATTTGTTTGCCAAAAGGATAGTCTTATAAGTGGGTTTCTAGGTCTTAACATAGTTCCTAACATAAAGATTAAAACAATCTATATTAAACTGGGCTATACTGACCGGCTTCACGCCATACAAAGGCCTACCCATCCTTAATAATGTCAGATGAATGAGCAGTTTAATTGGCACTTTTGGCAATATCATCAACTCTTTCGCTTCGCGGAATTCCTTTGTGGCTTAAAACCCAGTATATATGATATATGCATATCTTGACCTTATTTATGTTTATTTCCTGCGTTGTTAGCTAAGAACTCTATGTAGAAAGACGACGACTGAAAATCACAAAGTGTTACAGAAGAAAAAAGAAACTGGATTACCTTCGATTCCTGTGAAACAAATAAATAATATGTGATTTCAGTTAGTGATAAGAGAGCAGGGTTGAAAAACACCGTTAACTGCTTGTTTTATTTTTTAATTTTTCAGATTCGAATTCTTTCGCGGTCCATATGTGGGTTGGAAAAACTCAGTGAGACATAATCTTAGCCTAAATGAGTGCTTCAAAAAGTTGCCGAAGAGCATGAGTGTGGGCAAGCCGGGAAAGGGAAATTACTGGACCATCGAACAGAACTCCGCTTATATGTTTGAGGACGAGGCCAGTTTGCGTAGGCGACCACGGGGTTATCGATCGAAGCTGAAAGTGAAACCTTATCCGAACACAAACGGGTTTTACACAACTTCCTCCTATGATCCCAGCATGGTGAGCACATTATATACATACATACACACATTAGAACCAATCATATTTAACATTCCCTTTCTGTTTTTTTTTTTTACAACAGGATAATGCCAATTTCTACGCCACACAACCGTATGCTTCCTATGACTACGCTACCAGCAGTGCTGCCGCTGCAGCGCCATTCACGGATTCCTGGAATTCACACGCTGCCCATACACAGACCCTGCCACAGTATTCAAATATAGCTGCCGCCTCATCGGTGCTGCATGGCGGCAACAACAACAACGCTACACCGCCACTGGCGCACACGCTGACCCCCTCGGCGTTGGTGAGCGGTTCAGGCAGTCCCTCGCATGCTACTACGGCGGCGCTTCAAAACTCGAATCCGGGTTTGGATTACGCGACAGCTACCATGGTGGCCGCCAATTATCCATACGCCAGTACGGCTGGCGGTGGTAGCAGCGTAGGAGGTGGCGCAGGCGCCACTTACAGCCTTGATAACGGTGAGTTGTGACTTAAGCGCGGAAGTGTGATTATTTAATGTGAATTTGACGATGAAGCCGTCTGTTGAGCACTCCACATACATTACAAGTGCTACAATTTCATGGCGATCGTGTCAATCAAATATCTGAAATGCCTCTTAAGCGCCAGAGAGAATCGTAAAATTACTGTAGAAGTGTTTGAGTTGTGAGTTGTGAGGAGACTTAAGATTGATGGTGCGGATTTGTAGGTTTTTATGATCTTCATATGTTGGCACTGTAAGTCGGGGTTACTGGTAATGCCACATTGTTATGCAAATCTGTATGTTTGTGGGGATTTGGCTATACTATGCATACATATGTATATAAATAAATGCACACATATGTGCGATCTGGCAATCTAAAGAGAAGCGTTGTAATACTTGACAACTCTTTTTTGATGTAGCCGAAGATGACGTTAACTTCGTGGCTACTTTTAATCTGTGTACACGTACTTAGATATATGTATACATACGTATGAACGAGTTCGGTCCGATAAATACTTGACTTAAAAGAGAAAAATGAAATTTTTTGATAAATTGCTATTTATCTTCCAACATAGGATTTAGCTTGATACACTTGACCCAAAGATACTTTTCATGCTTTGGCACGTCTGAAAAATATGATTTATGGAGGTTACCAAAATATACCGCTCTAGTGGGGATAACCTTTTCATTCGACTTAAATTTCGACCCGGTAAGTGAGTTTCAAAATTTGGAAACAGAATGGCGTCGCTCCAAATTTACAGAATACGTTAGATGGAGTAGCAGTACGAAGTCTAATACTGCCGAAATTGTTGAGACACGGCCGAGGCTGGAACTGGTGCACTGTCATGGTGGAAGATAACTTTTTTCTTTTCAAAATTAGGACTTATTCCTGCGATTCGGCGTCGATTAACGTTTTAACCTTGTGAGGGTTCTGTCGACGTGGATAGCACATGAAGTTCACCATAGAGATTAATTCTTATTCTCTGATGTGTGCCAATAGATCCACGAATCATCGATTATGTGCCGCGGTTTAATCGCCAAAATGGTTATCCGGAAGTTCTTCACCGACTATTCTTTTTATTAGTTTAGGGCAAAAGGTCGGTTTTTACGGCAAAGAACAGCAACGATCCCACTTGAACAGCTTGAAGCGTCTGTCCGTTGAGATGTCTAATACTTCTAAAAATTGAGCATAATGACCCTTATGTTACCACTTCGTCGTCCACCGTACCGCTTTTACAATTTGCATCCCACAAAATTTGTTGGTCTTACCGTATTCTTAGATGCGGCATGATGAGTCTAGCTAAGACCAAGTAGTGTAGAATGGCCTTGAGTGACATTTTTGTTCTTGTTCATAGTGCCAACGGTTCTAGTTCTTTGCGTTTTCGGTTTCCCTCGCAATTATAAAAAAACTATTTTTTTTTGTAACTTTCAAACCTCGCCACACAAATATTTTACTCATGCCTCTCTTTCTCTCTCTCTCTTATCTTTCATCATTTCAGGTTTGCGTTCAATGAGTCTCTCACACATGCACCAACATCAACATCAACAACAACAACATCACCATTCAGCGATGACACCACCACCACCATTACCGCCCAGCTCTACATCCATGGGTAATTCGGCGCTTATTGATCGGAAACCCATTTTCCTACCTTCGATGACGCCACCCTCCTCCGGTCCCATGTCCACACCGCCGCTCCATCACCAGCATTTGGTTGGAAGCAACAACGGCGGTGGCGGCGGTTATTATGAACACATAAAGTTCTCCAACTAATAGTTCCGTTAAAAAATTAATTAATGTGTTAGAGTAGCGCTTTTGGCCGCTCCATCGACCAAGCACCAAATAGTCCCTGAAAGGGTAAACTAGTGTTTAATTAAAAATTTAATAACTTTTATTTTGTTTTACTTGTTTGTGTGAAGAGTTTAATTTGTTAAGAGCAGCATTATAAGTTTTATAGTTAAAATTTAAGTATTAGGGTTGTCTATAGTTCTAAATAAAGTATAAGGAATTGAAATCGGTTGCTTAATATTTGGAATGTTTAAAATGCTTTATTATAACGGATATATAATGGTTGTCATTTTTGTTGGATAAATGATCCATTAACACAGGCTTAAACGTTCTTTTGGGTTTTTATTCCAAGTTCAGAGGCACACCGGGCTAACAGAAAAAAAAGAAAAGTTTTAGGAACTAAAAAAGTTGTACTAAAATTTAAAGGTAATAGGTGTTTATGGTAAATATTTAAAGAATTCACCGAAAGTACTGCCAAGTTACAAATGATCTTCGACGACGCAATGAAAGCGGATTCTCCACTGCGCCAGTTATTCCGGCCCCTATTTAGCCTTCTAACCCAACTGCATTTTTGTTGTTGTTTTGAAATTCGGTATTATCAAAAATATTCGGTTGAAGTGCTGTCAAACTTCAACTTTTTTTGGTATTCTTCTTATTCTTTACTGGCGTGGGCATTGCTTACGCGGTTACGTCAAGGCCAATGCAAAGGACCATACATCTTTCAACAATTGGTAACGTCGACTCATCAGATGTAGTCATCGTCCATGCCTCTGTACCATATAACGACGGACGGGAATGTTGAGTGCCTTAAAGAGTTTGGTTTTTTTTCGTCGAGTGGGGACTTCACTTCACAATTGTCTACTCAGTCCGAAGAAGCAAGAGTTGGCAAGAGTTTTTCTGCGTTGTATTTCGAGGCTGAATCCTTAATGCGTTTGCCACGGTCGTTATCAAAAGGGGAATTTCTCTTCAGAGGCTGTTGCTATTGTTGCATTGGGGTCGTTTTTTTCGTGGCGGTACCCAAACCCATAGGAGGGATGGTACGCCTTCTCACTTTAGCTCGCCTTCAAAACGATGTTCTTTGGCTACACAGAGGATACTTGGTCTAAGACCGGAAGTCGTGAGCTGCTTGAGCCATATGTAAAATAATTGGACGCAACAAACTAAAATTCGGAATCATTAAAAAAAATATTTAAGGAATTGTGGGAAGGGTTTCGAACATGACGAGTCGAAGCAATTTACTACTCCTAGGAATATAGTTTTTGAATAAAATTAAGATTTTTAAGCGTTTTGCTCCTCTTATGTCATTGGTGTTTAATCACAGCGCACCTATGTATGTGGTGTTCATAATATTTAAAGGTTTTAAACAATCATAGATATCGTAGATAGCTTCAGTCCAGAGTTAAAATTATTTAAAATGCATTAAAAACCTCGAAACTCATTTATATTTTAAGAGTCATTTACCTTTTTTTGAGCAATAACTAAATTTTATTATTTTGCTTTTTTTTTAAATGTCAGCTGTTTAATTATCTGTCAGTTTTTAATTTTTTAGGTTTGCAACGCCAAGCAAACTTCATCTGAAAATAGTTGAAAATCGTAACACCAAAAAAACAGTTATGTTTATCTGAAGTTGAATTGCTTAAACTTCAATTCAAACGAGTGGAGTTGAAAACCCTAGTAGGGGTCAAAATTAATGTATTCAGTTGTTGTGGAATGAGATACATATTTAATTTTGGGCCAACCACTACCTCTTTCGCTCCTCAAATACTGTTAACATGCCATGGATAGCTCTGCACTTTTCCACCAGTTTGCTCACGAAATTTCGCAATTGAATTATTATATAATTGGGTCGGTTTAATATTTATTTTCATAAATAAGTTCGTTGATCTATGTTTTGAGGTTCAAATTGCGGAAAACTTCTTTTTTGGCATTTCATCATTGCATTTAACTAAAAAAGGTCAAAATCTTCGATTTTTGTAAAATCTGGAAGTTTATTTTACACATTTAGCGTTCATGGTACATCGTATTAATAAAACAAACAATCAACATAATATTGCTATGAAAGAACGTCGAACACAAAAATGGCACATTATCTAGAAGATTGACTTTAGGGAATTATAAAACACACAAAAGTTATCTAAAATAACCAAAAATGTAACAAAATATACACTTTCCAAAAAGGCGGACAAATTTAACGATAGATGATGATAAACGTTCTCTGGTACATAATTACGAGATTTGGATCTAAAAATTACGATATTTGCTTACACTTGCCTACTTCTTGTCCTCAACGCTCTTCGCCCATAGATGGTGCTGTCTTAATTAAATTAACTCCCCAAATGTATTGAATTTATAAGAAGCCGTACAATTCTTAACTCAATGGAATTTATGAATATTGCAGGTAGTAACAATTAAAAATTTTGACAGAATTAATTCAAATTCACAATAATTTTGTTTTTGTAATATTCAAGAAAAATACTGATATTTCTACGTAGAAATAAAGTTAGTTAGTGTATTCAGCGCCACCTATGAATGGGCAGTTTAATATAATATACTTAGGTGGCTTATCTTCGGCTAAAACTTTTCTGCTAGTCTGCTTTTAGGGGCAAACATAGAAAACGTACACATAAAAATCGAATATATCGTTCTTAAAGAATAGAGCAAGGATCTTTAGAGCATACAGTTTTTATAGTGTTTAGCCATTTTAAAGGTATATTTATACACATTTTTAGAAAAAGACAATGAGACAACAATTAAATTTATTTAAAAAATGTTTGGTTGTTTTGGGTATTTTGATCTGATCAAAAAACTGGTAGATCATTGTGATCGGATCATTTGTCACCAAATAATCTTTCAAAGTTATTAGAAAAATGCTGATAGACTCTATCGACTCTTGACCGCTACACTTTATAAAGCTGTAAATCACAAAATATTTGAAATACTCATTTAAAAATTTAGCGGGTTCTACAGCTCCATCAAAACCGCCTACTCTCTCACCTCCAGGATCACCCACCACACCCGTGGCAAACCCGCATTGTTCAATTCAACTGCAATGAATTCCAGAGCAAATTCAAGAAGATAGTTGCACTCATGAACCGGGAACGCGTATCGATAGCTGCGATCCAAGAAGCCAAGCTAAACAGTTGCTCAGATCTTCTGAGTTGTGCCGGTTTCAACGTTATATGTACGGATCGCGAGCGAGATAATAGTGGTGCTCTAGCCTTCATATTGAACAACTCCGTGCAGTATCGTCTAATCGATGACGACATTGACCGCAGGGATACTACTCTAGAATGTAAGGGTATAGCTATCCGGTCAGGCCATGCTGAGCTTGAAGATTCGGCGATTGATAAACCAGCATAAGCGGACGAAATAGATTGAGCACCTGCAGTCCTGCAACCTCTCCACCGGTGTGAGTAAGCTTTGGGCTACTGTCAAGGTTTTGTCTAACCCAGAGAGACATGGTGACCGAATTGAAGTTCAATTCAATGGACATGCCTATTCCGACCCGGCTTACCTTATAACCCTTATCATCCTAAAGGGAACTAATAATCGTTATCACAAGAACAACGACGGGCATGGTGTCGTATTCGATCTTGTTACTGAACTCGGGCTAAATTGACAATACGACCAAAAGGAGATCCATGCAAGAATAAACATTACTTTTCCTTCCAGTAGAGAACAATGAAGCAATGGAGCTGTGATCGATAGTTCCAACGGCGAAACCTATATATTGAATCAATAGACCCTAGAGCAATACCTCAGGGTTTGGAAAACTAGCAACACAGGGCATACCATAAAATTACTTTGGGGAAGCTTTGATGTTGGACAGACAAAAAAGCTTATAATATAGCTTTGTAACATTGCAGCCTTAAGATACTAACTCAGAAAATTGGAATTTTGTTCATGATTTTAAAATTCTTAATTTATTCTTCAAACTCTGAGTCTTTTATCTCAAAGTAATCCCCCCTAACTCCAATGCAATTGTACCAACGATTTTAAAATCCCCGAAAAAGTTGTTAAAATCAATTTCCGGAATCGCCTTCAATGAGCGTAGCGATTCATTTTAATTGCCTTCAATTGATTCAAAATGGTTTATCCGGAGATGTCGTTTGAGCTTGCTGCTTAGCCAGAAGTTACACGGGGCTAATTCAGGTGAATACTATGGTTGCGGCGGGAAATTGGATGAAAATTTGGCAAAATGCTCAGAAAGAAACAATGCAGTATTCGACGGTGCATTTTCAAAGTGCAGAAGCCAAGAGTTGTCGGCACACAATTATGGCCTCTTTAAACGAATAGCTTCGCGCAGCCGACACGTAACACTCAAATGGTGTCCCTTGTTGACAGTTAGACGGGTCCGAAGGAATTCGGAGTGCACAACACCTTGATAATCGCAGAAAACTGTCAACATAACCTTGACTTTTGACCTGCTTTACCACGTTTTGTTTTTTTTTGTTGGTCTTCGGCTCACCTTTGCCACAAGCACAGATCCAAGACTCATGACAGTAATAATAAGTTTCATGACATTCTGGTAGAAGGAAAACATTCTTTCACAAACGTTAACGCGACGCTGTTTTTTAAAAAAATGTAGTGATTGTGGAACCAGTCCAGTTTTCACATATTTTCGATATTCTGACTGTTAATCGTTGATTCTCAAGCACGCCTTTATTTTATTGCCGTGTTGATCATCAGTTGACGTTGACGCATTTATGTATGAATTTATGCCAAAAGCCCATCACTGCTTAAAAGATACCAAGTTGACCGTAAAGTGACGCTGATACCCACAAGCATATAAGCATGATGAACGCAATCCAATTACACTTGTAATTGTCTCACTTTTATGAACAAATTAAAATCTCGAAAAGTCAAAAGAATCTTCGCCCATGCCGATATACAAAAATCACCAAGCAGCATAGCCATTGTCACCAAAGAGAATAAAAATCGCATCAAAAAGTCGACGAAGCCGGATCTGCTCATTTGCAAGTCGAAAACCGATTTGATCTTGTCTTCTACAGCAGACACACACCCACAAGCACAAGTAGCAGTGTATTGAAGAAAGGACCGTGTCCAGTTGAAATGGCCAGTGGACAGACGGCAGTCGGCAGCCGGTAGGCAGGATAATTTTGTGCGAGACCGTCGTGGCTGCGAAAAATGCACAGTCAAAGGATAATCAGGATTAAATCTCTTTTAAAAGTTAATGTTTATGTACGCACCTACCAAATGAGACGGCAATCGCGGAGCTGCCACCGAAACAGCCGCAGTCGCCGTCAGAGGAGAATGCCGGCAAATGGAAAAATGTGCGGAAAGTAATGTGAAAATTATGAAAATATTTACATAAGCGCAGCCGGGAGACTTGAGCGGCAGTTGCACACACTTGGCAGGACAATTGGTCAAGCCGTCGATGCGAGTGCATTTGCTGCCATTTGACAGCCGCTCGCAGACAATTGTCGATCGCATTGCATGTGTGTGTGTGTGTGCGTGTGTGTTGAAGCGCATTAAAGCGGTCGGGGTTGCAGTTAAACGAAGTGGCTTAAGTATGTCATTGGCGGTTAGGAAGGTGGCAGGATTTGTGTGTCATGTGTAAACAAGTTGTATGCAAAAAAAAAAAAGAAAACTAGTAATAATAATAATGTGCATGATGATTGGCTTTGCGAAAATCAAAAATAAATATTTGATTTGTAAA
Source organism: Bactrocera latifrons (assembly GCF_001853355.1). NCBI lineage: Eukaryota > Metazoa > Arthropoda > Insecta > Diptera > Tephritidae > Bactrocera > Bactrocera latifrons. Next base: position 225,545 of record NW_017537090.1, on the reverse strand, counting down.
TAAAAAATTTTGCGGTACACAACTATTTATTGGATATTGTTCACAAATTTGCTGACTGATCAAGACAAATATTTATTTAAATTAATCCATGGGGAAAATTTGTAAAATTTGCGAAACGCGGTGAAAGAGACTTTGTGAAGAATTCTAATTTTGCTTTGCATGCTTAAGCTCTTATAAAAATATTGTGAACAGTTAATAACGCTCTGCATTGGTCACAGTGTAGACAATATTTGATAAAAAGAATATATAATATAAGATTATTTAAGGTGAAAAATATCTCTCAAAGAACTTTAAATAAATATAAAAGCAGATAAAGATTTATTGAAAATATTAAGAAAAGAATAGCCAAAATATATATATTTTTTTAATTGTCCGTTTTTTTACATCCTATTTTCATACTTGGTTAGTATGAAGCATTTAAACCTAGTTTTTATATAAAACGTACTGCAACCGGCGGATACAGTGATATACATATCTAAGGCTCATCCTGAATAGGAAGCTTTAATGGAAGTCGAATATCGAAGAGAGAGTAAAAAAGGCATTGTTTGCCTACTGTGGAGAAGCCAAAGGTGGGGTCTCTCACTGAAAGTGGTCCTCTGGCTCTACGACAAGCCCGACAAGCCCACGATTCAAGTCCATTATATTCTATGGATTAATATTCTATGGACTTATGAGTCGTATGAAAGAAGATGAGGTGGAAACAGCTCAACACTTTCTTCTCAACACTTGTTTCTTCTCTGTTCCGCGTTTGTGAGGGCCAGACTTAGACGCTTGGGGGTGCATATCGTCAGATATCCCACCGAACTGGCAGGAGTGGAAATTAAATCCCTGTGCAAATTTGTATTGGCACTAAGCGTTTTACTAATTTATAAGTTTGAACGCAGGACTTCTTCTTTTCTGCGGCTCTCGCTGTCGTAATTTCCCATAGCTAAGCATCTAATTAAGATATACTACTCATATTGGGCACAGAGGATTGCAGCTGTCAGGGGCACCAGTGGGAATTTTTTTTTTTTGAAAAGTGGGAGTGGCCCCGCCTTTAATAAGTTTAATATGCATATCTTCTAAACCGAATAAGCTACAACAACCAATTTCGCTCAGCGCAAATGCCATAAAAACTCCTACCTATAGTGTGAAAATCCAAAAATTTACCAAAAATTGTTCAAATCCAACAAAAACTGTTCACGGCCCAATGTCTGAGATACATGCTTAAAATTCAGGAATAGCACTTCCCTAACAATGGTATGTCTGTATGTCAAAAACGGGTTGAATCGGAGCAATAATTTCCTCTGTCCCCATATACAAGTACTTAATATAAAGATAATCGAACTTCCGGGTGACTTTTTACCGCATATATCGACCAATACGTGAGCTATGTCAATGAAAATAAAGGATCGTGTTTTACTCATAACAATATCCGAATAACTTTATTTATATTATTAGTTTTTTAGTATGTGGTATTATGAAAATGTATAAAATCTGTTTGTATATATAAAATTGCTTGGATTTCGAACCTCAAAGACGTTTTAAATCTTAAGGTATTTAACTTGCTTTGATTCCTGAAAGTTGCAAGAATATAAAGTGTTCGGCTGCATCCGAACTTAGCTCTTCCTTACTTGTTAAACAGTGGTTTTGGTCGCGCCTATAACACTAAGGCAGACAACGATACTTTCAGAGGATAAGTCGATGTAGCACTTCTTTATACACGTTCCCCATATAACGGTAAAAGTGCAATAAATCACTAAATAAATGCGTCAGAAGCATTAAATTTCAAAGCCTAGTTAGTTCTTAAGAGCTTGATGCCAATTGAAATGAAAATTGTGGAATTATATTTCAATAACTAGTTGATGAATTTCACATTTGATTCATAACCTTATATTGCACTGTGAAAATTTGCAAATTCGGACTACAACCACGTCTTTTGAACATAATTTTAATTGCTATCTAATTAACTTATTCTTTAAATTTACGTTACTACAATTAAAAAATTAACGAAGTTATTGTGGTACAACTTTTTGCAAATCGTGTGCTTCAGATATCCTTTTCAAGCTCCCAGATATCGATATGTTGACCCCAATATCAGTGGATTTTCACGGGAACAGTAAGCCCTTGTGTCAAAAATAGGTTAAATCGGATCATTACTACATCTAGATTCAGAGCCAAAAGGGTGTATAAATTTAATTATCGGATCATTACTTTGCGAATTATATCATTTTGTTTGAAGCAACTTTTATTATTGTGGAAAAATGGATAAAATGGAATTTACGTGTTAATAAAATATTGTTTTTTGAAGGGAAAATAAATACAAGTAGTTGAAGTAAAAGCTTGGCTAGATCACGAGTCAGTCGTTAGAGGTTGTTACCGCCGAAAACATCAAATATGTCCACAAAATAGTTTTGGATGATTGTAAAGTGATATTGTTTGAGGTAGCAGACTCAGCAAAGACATGAACTGAACATTTATATCATATCATTCACGATTGTTCGTTAAGAGGAAGCTATTGTATATGCAAAGTGGGTGCCGCGCAAGCTAAGCTGATGATTCAGAGAAGTTTTTGGAGCTGTTCACACATAAAAAATCCGAGTTTTTGCGTCGATATATGACAATGAATGAAGCATGATGGCTCCATAATTTTACTCACCAGTTCCAATAGAAAGTCATCCGAGTGAACACACGACGAACCCGCTCCAAGGCGTCAAAAATGCAACATTCGGCTGGAAAGGTTATGGCGTCTGTATTTTGGAAGGACCGTTAACAGCGACTATTACATAGCGTCATTGCACCGTTTGAATGATGAAAACGCCGGATTACGAATTACTTCCGTAAAGTTGGAGGGTCGCTATCATCAATGTTTCACCCTTGAATTGAACTATGTTGAATAAAAAAAATTTCAGAGTAACATACGGAAAAATTATTATAATTTTTTTTCACCCGCTCGAATACTTATATATATGTATGTATGTACACATATGTACCAGCAAATGTCACAAAGCAACAGGATAAAATTGAGCTTGAGCTAAGAATGGTAAATATATCAACAGAGGGACTGACTATTCGAAGTTCCAATCTCACGTAAAATGTTGTTAACATTTTTTCCTATTTTGAATTAAATTTGTTGAAGTTTTTTTTTTTTTCAGGTACATATTTATATTCCCATAAAAATATTTTGTTTTTTCGTATAAAAATGCCAAGTGCTTCCGGTTTTCAATGGCCCAGTGTATTGTAGATTATCAATGAATAAATTTTACACCTTAGATATTTATTTGTACAAAGTAATTTACTGAAAAAATAACAACAACAAAGCAACAAGACTTTCAAGTGTTAGCCCTGATTGTATTGGTGGAAGAAACGATGATTTCACCTTCACCATTTTCCACTACTTTTCAATTGTCTCACTCTTGTTCGTCATGTTCATAATCATGATTTTGAAACGTGGTTGTTGTCTTATATGTATATGTACATATATCGATACATATGTATCTACATACATACAGATATTTGTTCATCTTGGCAGTGTCAGCGCGCTGTGAAAAGTTTATTTAATAATAAACAAAAGCGGTGTGATAAGTAAATATGAAAATATAAATTGTTCGTAGTAAGTAAATATAGAGAGAAGAGCAATGTGCAATATGAGCACATACATACATATATAATGAGGCGTTTAAGAGAGCCTACATTTCTCTAAGCAAGCATGCAATTGAGTATTTACTCATACATATCCTGTAGGAACTTTTTGTATTATAATATTATTCCACTTTTTTATGAATTGTAATAATTTGTAGATTTTTCTGTGTCTAATACCGAAATATTAAATTCCAATTCTGTAAAATGTAATATATAATTTTTACCTGAAAGATAAGTTTAAGAATATAGATTAGCCGCATAGAGACCCGTTTTAAGGCCGTTTAGCTTAAGACAGAAAAAAATTAGTACCCTATTTTCTATAAGATTAATCGTTTTCATTAATTCCAGCGTGCTAAAGTCAGCAGCAGCAGCAGCTTCTGGAAATACTATACTCTATATCTCCAAAACTCGATATATAGAACTCACACATCTAGTAACTTCTATTTTATCCTATCGAAGTTATATTTTTGGGGAAAAGGAGATCCCAACTTGCAATCAGCATAACGTCCATGATTGACACAGCGGGGAGCTCTATGAATGGCTACTTAAATCCAGATTAGAAGCTTGAAAAAAGCTTTACCTCAGAGCTGTGGTGCGGAGCTACTGCTGTAGTTTTCTGCAAATGCCACATACCGCTGCATTCACCAGCAAAAAACATACACACAAAAAAGGTACTTATTTGGAGGCTTGAGCCTGTTGTTATAAGAGTCCTAGTTACATTATTGCCGGTTAAGTTTTTAATGATAGAATAAGTCATTAAGTAAAATGAATATTTCTTAACTGTTGTTTCACTATCATATATAACTTGTACTTGTAAATTTTTTATTGAAGAAAACTCTTGTCTTCGAAGTAGAATAAGGAAAGGGCCCACACAGAATCCTTTTGATATACGACACAGTGAAATCACTGAACCTGTTTTATTATAAGACCTATTACTGTTTTTCTTGTTTAAATAGGGAGCAAAAATTCAACTTTTAGATTTTTCCAACGGGGTAGCTTCTTCCTGATGCGTTGAATAACATCATTCATTCATAGAAGTTTCACGCACAAATATTACGAATATTACATAGAAATAAAGTACGCAATTGTGGCGACCATCGAAGTTGAATCACTTGCTAGCGTACTTGGCACTTGATGACTTTGATTGCATTTCAGTATAGAATGAGGTGGTCGGGAGTTTACAACTCCATGTCGCAAAAACCGGCAGTTTCTGCAGGAAGCTATACCCCTGTTTAACAGCCTGCAGTGGCCGGTGTAAAATGCCCAAGTAGCCGGAATTTGTAGCCTCATTACTTAAAGGATGTCAAGAACTTCTCGTGACGAAAGTGTATCAGAACCAATACTTATTACCAGCTTCCCAGTTCCGCCTGCAGTAGTCCACTATATAATATATAATATAGTCACGGGAGCGCTGTGAAAGTATCTCTGGGAAAATTGACGTTAGAAAGTCTGGAACACAAAAGAAGACAATGTCGTTCCGATCAACTGCACTTATACAAGTCTTAGATCTCTCACCAGATGGATCCTAGAATAGCTTGTTTACTTCTCTCTGTCGACTCATTGCTTTCAAGCATCAGAACAATAGCTCTGTCTCATCACCATCAGGAAGGATTAAGGGCGGAGAGTTGGATTCCGGATTTTTAATTACGCTACATAGCAACGGTCTCGTTGATAACACACATCCTACACAGTGAGGCCAGAAAGGAATTTAAACTAATGCCACTAACCCTATACAGAGATTTTTCCTCCTGGAGCTGCCTTAGATACCGCTTCAGACTGGAATCACTGATACCCATCCTGAGAGCGTTATCAAGACCACCGGAACAACCAGCTGCAGGTTCAGGGGGCAATTTATCTCCTCTCATCCTCTTCTTACTCATTTCCGAACAGCTGAGCTTTATACACGGAACTGTCGTGGGGCTTGCTGTTCCACTTTTGGTCGCACGTACTTACCCTGGAAATATTGTTCACTTTCTGTTTTGTAGTTGTTTTGGTTTTTTGATTATTCGAGAGAGAATTCATGTGTCCCTTGTGAGAGGTGTCATGCAAGCAGCCTCTAGCAGTGCAGTATCACTCACACTGGTTGGAAGAGGCCGAAAATAGTTTGTGACTGTGGTTGGTGTTACTGAGCGTGGGGTCCAGACAATATCCATCAGGCAGCATTTCGGTATCAGTAACAATTATCCGAATGCATAAGCGTGTTTATTGAATGTCTGATTACAAAACAAATCAATTAACCTCCCCCAAATTACCTGTATTGTATGTGCAAGTGAGCACGTGGAAATATGTGAATTATGGGCTTTAATAGGCATTGAGCTTTAACAAATATACAGAAATAACTACTGAAACAGGGAAATAAGGAAATAATGCTTTATCTGATCCGGAAGATTACCAAACGATAACAATGAAGGATCGCGTAACTGTGCGCAATAACCATTCCAGTCACATAATGCGCCATTGTTCAAAAACGCGCGTGTCCGCTAAAGTGAAACCACAAATTGCCTGCCTTTTGCCTTGAGAAATAAATATGGCATGAAGCGATGAGTCAAGGACCAAGCGCCGCACTGTAGCAGCTCTTGGTGGCTTACGGTTTCATCCTTTACGTGTTTTGCATAAAATGTCGCCGCAATGAAAAACAAAGCGGACTTTCATTAAGACGTTGCAGATGCGCTAATATGTCCATTGATCGACCAGCCTGTGACTTTCGATGCACAAACATACTTTTATGCAAAGAAAAGGTGAGCGTGGAATTCGGCCACGACATAGATTCTTAAACTTAGCCAATATGCCACCGTTCGGCGGGGAATTCCCATAATTTTCACGCTTTATAACGGCACATTTGGCCGACTACAGACAAGCGTTTAGAGTATCCTGCTCAGCGGCGATTTGCAGTTACCCTGTGGTTATGCGATTATTGTCCATTAGCAAAGGATTAGACGTCAGAAGTAGGAAAGACGGAAGGATTAATTAATGCTAAGGATAACGGCGAAAAGTGCTAATGTCGGGAAATACGCGATTACGTAACTTAAGAGTGTTTTATTTGGTTATCGCGAAAAATATACTTTTGTATTTGTGTTCATAAATCCACTAATCTTGGCAAAAATCATATTTGCATAGGTATTTGTTGAAATAAGAAATGCATTTTGGTGAACAATACACTAATTTAGACACACATATGATTTTTGTAAATACATACATACATCATTCAGTCGCCATTGCTGCTTAAGACATCGATCTACTATAACAAGCCAAATGTATGTATTACATTTGAGATATTCGTATTTCATTGACCCTTTTACAATTTTGGATACTGCAGTACCTGTGAGCAACAGATTGCTTATATGCTTATTGAAGTTAGGTAGAGCCAACTGCCGTGGGAACTCGTCAAAGTCTTCGGTTAAGGAAGCATTGCTTAAATTACTTAAGACAACCGTAACTTAGGTGAAAATTAAAGGCATGGTGAAATTTCGATTACACTGACTTCAGCAAAGCTTTCGCGAAAGTAAATCTCTCGACTCTCGTACATGAACTTGATCTTCTGGGCATTCAACCAAGATTTTCTTCAATGGGTATCTTCTTATCTTTATCATAGAACACAACGAGCTATATTTGAGGATACTCTTTCAGATTCAATTAGTGTCTCTTTAGCTGTTCTTCCTATTTATTAACCATATCTCTTCTGCCATAAAATTCTCAAATGTTTTATTATAATTAATCATATACTTCAATTGATAAACAAACGTAAACAGTATGGTTGCTTGGTGTGTTAGAAGTGATTTGACATTTAATCTCAAAAATGTAAGAAAATCTGCTTTTCACGTAGATCTGGTTTCAACTCTCCTTGTGTAATAAAATACTATTTAGTAGAGCAAGTTTTTAACATTGCTGATTTCGAAGTTACTATGAATCCTAAGTTTAATTTAAGTCTTCATATTGATACCATAGTGCTGAAAGCAAAAGGTTTTGTGGGTTTTGTTTAGTGTTTGTGTAAAGAATTTAGAGATCCGTTTGTTACAAAAACACTTTACTACTTTCGTGCATGAAACCCTAGTTACTAAATGAAATCTGACAATTTACAGTCAGTACAAAAACAGTTTTTACTTTTCGCCTAATAGCGACGTGGGCAACACTTTAAATGTAGTTATGTAAAAACTACCGTTTTTTTGTCTCCCATTATTGGTAAACGGTAAAAAAAAATATTATTTGGTAAGCGAATTTCTTCATGATTGAAAGGCTCTGGTAATCAAATGTGGTCAAGAAAACAAAAGTACTCCCGAAGTAGGAAATATTAATGAAAAAACATAGTATTGTTCAGTACATTATTGCTGAATTCAGAAATACTGGTGAAGTTGGAAGACTTAATGGTAGCAGAACACCCAAAAAGAGTGGACGTCTCACCAGGCTAAAAGAAACGTTACTCGGATTATCAAGGAACACCCCAAAATACCCGCTGTCGCTAACGCCAAGGTGTTGGAGGAAGCTGGCATTGCAAAAGTCCACCCTCAAACTGTTCGGTTCTCGGTTTCAGCCTATTTTAGAGAGTATATACGACGAAACCTCACTTATCGAAGAGAAATATTGCGAAACATTCATATAATCGATTAAGTATATCCAGCGTGATAACGAAATTGGTGATTCTGTAATTTTTATCGATGATTTCAAACTTAAATTATTAAATTAAGAAGACTAATCGCTAAAAGATAAAAAAAAAATTGAAAAGACTGTCAGCATGAAAGATGCTGCATTGCTTGCTATGTGGGGCTATGGAAGCAAAAGAGGTGCAGTAGGAGCGAATGATCCAGGTAAACTTGTTTTCATTGAAGTAATTATTTAAAGAATGAACTACTAGGCAATATTGAAATATTATTAGGATCTGTCAATTTAAATGGTAGCTATTCTTTTATTCAAGTCGTAGCATTCTGTTTAGTGGTTAAGGTTAAGGTTGTTGCACAACGTGAAAAAGTTGCTGCCAAATCCTCCCCAGAGTACAGACTTCAAAGCATTTGAACACCTACGGACGTTCCGAGAAAATATATGTATGTAATAGCAAAAATGTCGTTTTGGTCAGGCAATATGGGCAAATATACATATGTATATAAATATGAAAAATCGTATTAGAGTGGGTTCCGCACGGCACATAAATGTATAACGTAATGATCTCATGTGTATATAACCAAATCATAATTACACAACAGTTGCAAAATTTTGTGGTATCTGAAAGAATCACTAAGCGCCTTTAAGTTTAAACGTTTTGAAGTTTTCTTTGACCATTTTTAAAATCTTAGAGGTTCGTTAATTAAAAACTGCTGATTTTTTTTTTTTGTTTTGTCTAAAAGAAAAAATAAAGATAAATAAGTACAAACTGATATTTTTTATTAATGCGTACTTAAAATATATTATGTACCATTTTGAAGCCGACACTAAAAAATTGTAAAATTTGTCAGGCGATTTTTACAATAACAAATTGTTCAGCGAGGTTGCTTGACCGACTGTGTTTCTAATAGAATGTTGCCCACGGAAACCATTGAAAATGTTGCTTAAGTGTTTTGGAAAGTCTACTTTATCACGAACACAAGTATTTGGGTGGCACATAGCATTCAATGAAGGTCGTGAAGTCATCGAAAACTTGCCTCATGCTAATCGCTCATACACCTGTTTTAATGTTGATAAATTAAACAAAAAATAAATAAGTAAAGAAGCAGTGCATTTACAATCGTTGTGTGGGAATAACGGAGATTGCCGAGGATCTCAACATCTCTTATGGATCGACTTCTCTTCGCACTTAAACTCAACGGGTAAATATTATTTCAAACAAGAAAAAATGTTAACTTCGGCTGCACCGAAGCTAATATACCCTTCACAGGTGCGTTTCTTTTAGTAACTATATGTTCAGTTTGTATGGAAGCTATATCCTATAGTAATCCGATCTGAACAATTTTATCGGATATTATGTTATTGCCTTCAGCAGTAATCCGAAAGTTTTTCATACAAGCCCCTGGTTCCGATCGTTCGGTTAGTATGGCAGCTATATGCTATAGTGAGCCGATCTGAAAAATTTCTTCGTATATTAAATAATTGTCTTAGAAAATAACCTATGCCATCTTTTGTGAAGAAACATTGTGAAATGCGAAAGTTTTTCATACAAGAACTTGATTCCGATCGTTCACTTTGTATAGCAGCTACATATATGTACTAGTGGTTCGATATCGGCAGTTCCGATAAATTAATAGCTTCTTGAAGAGAAAATCGACTCAGCTCAACATACTGATCATTTATATATACTATATACTTTATAGTGTCTCCGAAGTTTCCTTCTGGGTATTACAAACTTCGTTGCAAACTTAATATACCATGTTCAGGGTATAAAAATGTACTTTGTTAAGTTGAAAGGACTGTTCTTAATTACTAAGCCAAATAAGCACGTCATCGCTGCACCAGTTTTTTTACAGCAGCTTAGTGCGTTGTCACATTTACCATGAATAAAAATATCGAACAAAGAATTTGTCTTAAATTTTGTATTTCTAACCAAATTGCATACGCGGGATCGTTGCGAATGTTGAAAAAGGCTTACGGTGATTCAGTTTTATCAAAAACACAAGCCATACGAGTGGTACAAAGTCTTCAAAGACGGTCGAGAGATCGTTGAAGATATGCCCCGTTCTGCACGAACTTCGACCTCTTCAACTGATGAAAGTATTAAAAAGTGACAGATATGGTGCTTGAAAATCGTCAGGCAAATGTTAGAGAGATGGCAAGAGAGTACGACATTTATAGCGAGTCCGTTTGGGTGGCAGACGCATTCTTGCTCGACTCGTCCCCATAAAGCAGAAATTTTTCAAAAGGGTATGATTTAAAGTCAAAAACAAAATAAATATCATCGACCAACCACCGTATTCACGAAATTTGGTTTCGTGTGATTATTTCTTGATACCCAAACTGAAATTGCTACTCCGCGGAAAGCCGTTTGAGTCAATGGAAGAAATAAAACAAAATTTGCTGGAAAAATTGTCATTATATCTGGTGGCGATTACTTTGAAATGACGGAATAAATATTGATGAATAATTAAATATTTTGCGTTTTGTCACATTGTATCTTATTATATTTGTAGGTTGTCTGCCGATTCCAATTTGGATTAATAATGCGGTGGCGGTTCAATTAAAATTTATAAAAAATTTTTTGGCTCATTTTATGTAGCCAATTAAATTTTGCATCCCATCTAAAGATTTCCGCTCCTGATAAATAATAGATAATACAGAACTTTCGCTATTGTTTTTTGTTTATATTATATTGTCAAAATTTTCACTCTTTGAGCACTTCCACCACCAGTATTTGAAGTGTATTTATGTCTCATCGCTAATAACGCTAATCCTTTCAACATCATCGCTCGAAATTCCCCAAAGCTATGCAAATTTGTGCTGAAATCATAAGCAGGCCGCTCATCAATTTAATCGGAAAACTTCAATTTAACTTAACGTAAACTTAGAGAAAACTCAGTTCATAAAAATTAAGTGCCTTCACACACACACACGCAGATGGGTATGCATTTGTGTTGAGAAATATTTGCGAAAGCTTTAAAAATCGATAAAAGTTCAACATACCACACCAACAAATATGTGTGGTGAATAAAATGCTGAGTTTACGACACTAATCACTGGCGTGTATTCATATGTTTTTGTGTGTGTGTGTGGAAGGAACGTGGCAACTAAGTGGTGCGAGTGCGATGGCAATACAAAGCAGCAGTGCGAAAAACCGGTTGGCAGCCAAACTCATAATGGTGGCTAAGTGCGCGCAACAACAACAACTAAGCAATATTAGCGTAGCGCAGTGCCGCCACAGTTGAAAATGGGATGTGTCTTGCGCACTCAACGGCAACGCCCACTTTGTATGAGTGTTGGTGGCGTGTTATTCCTCTTCGTTGCATGTGTGCGTGGCGGTGGTGTTGGTGGCATTGCGCTCATTCGTATGCGTTGCAGCGCCTTAACGGGCGGCTGCATGATATGAGCAGATATACATATGTACATATATGTAGGTGTAATTATGTGTTAATGTGGTTATGCGGTGGCAATTGGCAAAAAATGCATATTCATGAAGTCCGCATATATTTGTGTGGTGTACCTTGTAGGCGCTCATCGCTACCACTACCACTACACTTTTCGGCTACTAACGACCAACTGTTAAGATTTCATAAATGTGCATATCTACGTTGTTGTTGTTGTTAGTATACTTTTATACAACGTTAGTTTCCGTTGTGCTGCTGATGCTTTTTAATATTTTCAAATTATTATTTTTGCACCTTAATCGATTCCGCGTTATATGCACACGCAACCATAGCCAAACCGATTTTCACATTCATATACATACATATGTACATATATAATACATACATATACATATCTACATACATATGTACTATGTAAGCTCCTGTATGCACTTGAGCCTGCATATTTACGCCTGTCTGTATAAGTATTTGGAAAATATACTCACAACTGCAGCGCACTGCCTTTAAAGTAAATATTGTTGTTAGTTTGAACAAAATAAAGATTTGTCACACTACCACGCCAAAACTCGACAGCGCCACATGGCTGCCTACGTATTTCTTTCATAGTTTTTCGCCTCCAGAGAATTCCAAAAAAAAAAAAAAATAATAATAATAATAATAAACATAAATAGCAGTGGGAGAGAAAGTGGGGAGCGCGGTATTGCGTCTCACGTCATTGGCCTCGACATTCCCTCTTTTATAATTTCCAAATTTAATTTTAGCATATTTTAAAATTTTTTTGTTTTCGCTAATAGCAATGCAATTACTCTTCTGCCATTTGTTGCTGTTTTGTAGACACTTAGCTTATGCTTTCAGCTTTTTATTCACGCTTTAATTCGCATTTCAAGTGTAACGAACTTCAGGCGTCAGCTTCGCTGTTAGCGCACGGCTGCGTGCGTTCCAAAGCGTTGACTTGCAAATTGAGCGTGGAAAATCGCAAATGCGCCCACTCGATGGCTTACATACATAAGTCATATGTACAAATACGATATACAGAAATATATATGTATGTATACATAAATGTGTATATTTGTGCCTTTGCCTTTTAGTGACTATGTAGCCGACTGTCAAATGTTCGCGTGCGCGCCACATGTCGCCATGTTGTTTTAATAGTGGTTGTTCCAAGCGCTATCTTTGCGGCTATATTGTTGCTATTTAATATGCAAACGTAATTTGTTTCGTTTTCTCATCATCAAGTTATTTGTTGGTTGTTTTTTAGACCGCTCCGTCATTTGATATTTAAACTAAGAGCAATGTTTTTTTTAATATTTAATGCAACGACCTTTTTATAAGCATAAATATGTATTTTTTTATATGCACATACATATATCGGCACTATACTATACAGTTGCACTTGTATATACAAGTGTACATAATGTAGACAGCGGTATAATTTTCTGCTTTTTATTTGTCAATTATTTCACCTGCCGTTATTTGTGTCACAAAAAATTTGCCTTCGGAAATGTGATAATTACATTGAAAATTAATTTAACGCACACGTGTCGTGAGTTTCCGTAGCTTTTTTTTCATATTAAGCTGTTAAGCTGTTTGTGGAGCATTAATTGATAATATTTTTTGCATTACATTTTTGTGCAGCTACAAATATAAGACAGCAGGTTATATTATATTTATATTATTATGTTTTTAAACCATGAGAATATTAATTTAGTACCATGAAATTTATACTCTCAATAAAGCTCAGCATCTAGCTCAGATCGGTTTCGAATTTTGACTAATTACTTCAGATGCTCTAGAGTAGATTAATTTTCAAGGATTTCGATATATTGTATATCATCGTGGCTTCAAGCTATCAACTTCGCTGTAAGGTCAGGGCATTTATTATATTCGTTCATGTCTTCAGAGTTACTCGTGGGATTGAAAACAATCTTTACCTGACTGACTTAAGAACTACTCCATGCTTAATCGTGATGTTGTAATGAATGTAACTGCTAACATCCTATTATAAATTACACTAAATGACTTAAGGGGTTATATCCATTTGCAGATCAGAAAAAATTATGTGAAAATTTTTTGTGATTTTTTGTAAAGAAACCTTTTTATTAGTATAATAAATAAATAACAGAATTTAAGAATATTTTTGGCTTAAAATGATCTCTATTCGATAACCAAAAAGTTATTAATGCATATGAATGCATGTAATGATCGAAGAATTAGTCAAAAATTTGATGGCGGTTATGGTAATTTTTTTAGTTACACTACACAGTGGTTTAAAAAATCTGAAAAATCGAAATTATTTAAAAAAAATCTTATTTCTTTGATTTTTACTTGACAAATATATCTAAGAAGATCAAGTCGATCCGTCCGGTCGTTTCCGAAAAATTTTTCTCACCGACTCTGAAAAGAAGCTTTAGAGAAAACCGACCTAAAAGTTTTGGCAACAATTAATATTTAGGAAAAAAATGTTTGCAAATTTCGAAGATTGTTCTTAAACATACCTACATATATATGTACATTTTATATACGCAAGTCCGTTCTTCGGAAATTCACTTTAGAAGGGTAGTTGGATTAATGATACGTAACCTGTAATTCGAATGAGTATATCGCCACCTAAAATGCAAACCAAAGTACCCACAAGAAAATGGAAATTGAGTTTTTATTGTTTACGATTCATTACTCAAATTTTTTTCAATACGAGTAGTTTCTAATATATAGCTTTTCCTTCGCCTGTAAACTTATGAAAAGTGATGTTACGTCATTTTGCATTTTAGCTGACGATATAAACAATTGCATATTAACATTTTGATAGAAGATAGTAAGGCAATTGCGATTTTTGGAACCACCTTTTTAAGAGGACGGAGTTCTTAGAAACTGCGGTTAACTAAAACCGAATATAAAAAAAACAGGATATAAAACTAAATAAGACTTGTAGGCAGGATAGTTTTTTCGCTTTTCATCAAGTTTTACACAAAATGGCGGGCCTTAAAAAATCATATATTTTTTTTATAAAAAGTTCCAGATTATCCTAATAGATAAGGATATAAGCGGATCACTTAAGTTATGTCGAAGAATAGCTACAAAAGTAAAAGTATGTTATATTTTCACTAAGGCCAAAAATGTGCCAGCAGTAAAAATGAACACTTTTTAGTGCAAATTTAAATTGGCTTTTAAATAAACATTCTAAACTTAGCCTAGTCAATAAAGTGCTTTTAAACAATGCGGTCGTAGAACAGATTTGGCTATATGGCATTTAACTATGGGGTTGGACCTGCACAACTTATATTGATATAATACAAATCTTCCATTGGCTAATTCTTTACATTATTGCGATCAATCAGGCCTAAATAGAAGAGCTATGGCTGCGTACTAAAGAGCAACATTTACAAAAGCTTTGTATAGTTTTTAAATATTATATATTTCGGATTTAATAACTTATTGTTAAGCCTTAAAAAAGCAAATCCAATAAGTAAAGAAATAGCGAAAAAATTATTTCCTTTTGTAAATATGAGTACATATAATATCAAAATCGCTCAGAGCATTACTGGGACCCGATATATTGGTTACACTTCGAGTGCTTGTTTCTAAACAATATTTAATTTAAGATCATACATGCATATATTCTTGGCGTATACTCTTCAGTGCTTTTACTACAAGCCAACTTATAGATTTTATAAGTATATAAAACATGCATATCTCTATACACATATATATATGTATGTATGTATGTATATACAAGTTTATATCCGCCCAAGTTGTACTGTCTTTATATGAGAACTGAGAACTCGCGCTTTATTACTTCTTGTGTACTTTTTTATATACTGTTGTTGTTATTCTTTACGGTTCCTTTGCTTGTTGAGAAAATATTTACTCTCAAAATTTAATTATTTATTGTTTTTGTCAGCTTTAAAGTAGAGCAAATTAATGGCGACACACAGCCACACAGCCAAGCGAGAAGTGTTCGGCAAAGGCAAAGGCAAAGGCAAAGGACCACAACGCGCTGTGTGGGCAGGAAGCAAATTTAACGAATAATGAACAGTTCATTGAGGCAAGAATTCGCTATAATTTGAGCGGTTAAAAAATAGTTGTTAAAAGATTACAAAAAAAAAAAAAACTTTTGCCTTACTTCAAACATTATTAAGTGGTGAGTAGATGACAATGGCGCGCATATCCGAGTATATAATAGACTACACATATATTTGTTAATATGGAATACATATTATATATGTATATAAATATTATATGTATTCCACTCCATTACCATGCTACTTACATATAATTCATTTCTCTTCTAAAATTATTTTGGTTGAAATATCATGACCGTTATTAATTTATATTCTACGAGTTATGCTAGCAATCGCATTATTTTCAACAATATTTTTATTGTTTTAACATAATTTCTAAAGTAAATTGAATATCGCATATTCTGTACGTATGTATGTACATACGTAGATATTTATAACCACGTTTACAGACAGAGCCATAGGCAGAAAGAGGGGTTACTAAGAGAAGCTGGATGTGTTAGGACAGCGTTCAGACGAGGGGTCTTTTTGTAGCTCATAAGCGGCAAATTTTGAGTTCTGCAAAAAATGTGTACATTTTCTTTCATATCACACTTTCAAACTCTGGTGCACGGTACACAAAATAATTTGGATTAGCTAAAAATTATTTTTTTCATACGGTAACATCACTCGTATTACATTATGCATATGATATTTAGCATTAAAATTTTTTTTCTTTTCTGGTCCTCCTATCGCCTACAAAACACAGTTTTAATTCTATAAGTAATTTTTTTAAAATAAAATTACTGAAACTTATAATACTATTACAATTATATAGGGTGATCCATTTCGAGGTTTCCTACTTTTTTAAAGAAAGAATACAGAAACTTCACATTTAATGGGGAATTTTTATTACCATTTGAAAGAAGGTTATCTTTTTCCAATGTTCGCCGCGGCTACGTCTTAGATGGCTATCCATCCATCCATTCTGTTGAGCATTTCGACTGGTACGTTTTGCTCCAAGGCCTAAATCGAAGCGGGATTGTCCGCATAGACTTTAGAGTTTATATAACCCCACAGAAAAAAAATAACACGATCTTGATGGCCAATCGACCGGCCCAGAAGTTCATTGATTACACTTCCGTGTTGGAAGCCGAGATCACGAGGTTCAATTGTAGGCATCAAATAATCGGTTATCATCGGGCGATAACGATCTCCATTGACTGTTACGTAATCACCAGCATACTTCTGGGGAAGTATAACCGATGATTTTACCGGCTCATAAATCAAACCAAACCGTTTTTTTTTCTGGATGTAATGGAACCTCTTCTGGTAGCTCTTCATTCCAATTTATTTGTTTTCATAGCTATTGAGCCGGAAATGAGCATCATTGCTGAAATAAATTTGGGTCTACTGCTACTGGAAAAAGTATCGCTACATGGGTCACCTGTTAAAAATAGTACTTGTTCTTTACAGAAAATAATAATAATTTTTGTTGAAGGGGGTTCTATTCCCCCTACCCCTCTATATGATAATTGGCCTTCGTAGAATTAATTTTGCTCTAAAAAACATATATATACATATGTCATGTACATATGTCAGCAGTATATGTGTTTCTTAGAGGAAAATTGATTCTGCGAAGTCCAATTCTAAAATTGAATTAAATACTCATACGAATTGAATTGTAAATTCGAATATTAATAGATGTGTACCTACGCACAGATACATATGTACGTACGTATACATATAGCATAAGAAAGTGGCCTAAGTGAGCTTGACGTTGAATTTCGTGTCCATATAAAATATGTGATTGCACTATATGTGTGTACATATATCTATAACTTTGTACCAATGTGAGTTTTTTATGACTGTGACGCATCTTTCAAGGACATCGCTCTTCTTATGCGCCACTTTCGATTGTTTCACTTCAATTCCAGCACTGAACACTCATATGTATGTATGTATATATGTACACACACATACACATTCGTATTTATATCCTTCGTCTCTCTGGTACACTCTTAAATGCTACTTCTTCCGCACCTCGCCATATTCAATTCCACAAAACTCTCAGCCATCAATTCCAACCGCCCGGAAGGCAAGCAAGTCTGTGCAATGTATATTTTCTAGCACTGTCAGTACGACAAACTTATCATATTCAACATTTCGCACAATCGTCATCGCAATGCACCGTTAGATAGCCAACATATGTGCGCGTGAATGTGGCGTTGACGCGCACGACGACGATTTTGTCATTCCGTCAAAATGTTAATAATGTTTTCATTTCATTGTTTGGGTATGTCTGACCTATGAAAATATTTTCTCAAACAATAAACTCTACGTCTACAATTTTGTTGTTTTTTTTTTTTTTTTTT